>NC_141140.1:92325478-92483871 GCF_053477565.2 Lygodium microphyllum | reverse complement strand
TGCTTCACATGCACTTCTTTGATTGTCTTCTTAGAGTCACCAAGCCTAAAATCTATTAGCCTACCCTTCTAGCATGATAAAAATGGGTTAGTGTTGAAGATCTCTTCCATTTCTTCATTGCATGATTCTCCAACTTCTTTTTGTTATGATCATCAAGGGAACCCACCTATCGTACTCATTGAGCATATTGAAAGTGACTAATTGGAGTGCTTGATGTGTATTAGTATAATTACATTTTAATTGTGGTTGGATTTTAATTTTAATGTAGATACGATAGGAGCATTCAATGTTTATTTGTGTAATAACATTTCAATTAAGTAATTATATTATAATTACAATAAGAGTCCTGGATATTTTCTAGCACTTTCAAAGCTTAATATTACAAAGTTTATTTGCAAAGCTCAAAGGAAACACGAGGTCTTTTGCACTAAGATGCATCTTCCATGGAGTAGAAAGATGGAGGCTAAAAATGTGTGGCTGAGTGGAGAGAAAATCTGCAATTGAGTGGAGAGAATGTTGGGATAAAGGGCAGTACTCATGTCCACCCGTAAGGGGCTAGGCTGTACATAGTACATATACCTATCTAAAATCATTATTGAGTTACACTCTTCAGTACCACAAATCATGTGTCTCTATCTCTTCTCTCTCTCTCAACCTGCATCTCTACACAGAAGCTCCATTGCAACTAACTCAACAAACTAGTATCAGAGCTTGGTTCAGGCAATCAGGAGCTTGGCATTTCTTCAAGTGTAGGAGCTTGAAGTTGGAGAAGAGTTCACTGTGAAGAGTTTGCAGGTAGGGCAACAATGTTTGAAGCTTATTTTTTAAGCTTGAAGCTTCCCTCCTCATTTGAGCTTGTTGGTAGCCATCGTTGGCCACTTGGGGACCCTCCCCATCATCTCTGTACATACTCGGGGATATTCCTAACATACTACTGAGTGGATTTTGGAGCTTTCATTGCTTGGAATTAGCTTTCATTTACTGTCATACAATTATTTGGTTGTGAATCATGGCTAGCAATAGTGATAATAATCTTATGCATATGAAGAAGCTTGAAGGAGCACACAACTTTGTAGTTTGGCAAAAGCAGTGCTATAATATCTTATTGCAGAAGAAGCAAGCAAAGACAATTAAAGTAAAGGGAACAAAACCAGCTGATGTAGAGCAAGATGACTGGGATGAGCTGAATGAGCTTGCACACTCGACCATTGAGCTATCGATTTTTTATGCCTTGTTTTTTAACATTGAAGGGTTGGATTCTACTTATGAAATTTGGAAGCAATTAGAATAATTGTATGCCCAGAAGAGTGCTGCAAGCAAAGTCTATTGGCTAAAGAAACTCATGGATTTGCATATGACATAGGGTACTGCAATGTCTACTCACCTTAATGAGTTTAACTCCATTTTCACCCAGCTTGCCACTTTGAAGTTCAATATTCATGATGAGTTCAAAGCTATGTTCTTACTTTGCACTTTGCCAGAGAGCTAGGATACCTTCAGGATTGCTATGAGCATTTCTAATGCTATACTTTTGTATGCTGATGTAGAGAGTACTCTACCCATGGAAGAAATGAATCGGTAGAACAATGCATCCAATAAGTCTTCTAGTGCTTTGCATACTAGAGGCAGACCACAGCAGAAAGGAAAATATGATAGCAAGGGACGCAGTAAATCACGTGGTAAGGAATTTGAATGCCATCACTGTGGTAAGAAGGGTCACTTAAAACATGACTACTATAAATGGAAGAAAGAGAAAGGGAAGGGCAAGAAGATGGATGACAGTAAGGAAGAGAAGAAAGAGAGTCAGCCTACTAAAAGAAGAGCAGTGTAAAGATCGAAGAGGTGAATGTAGTTAGCCATGAGAGCGACAGTGGGAATGATGTACTCTTTATCTCTTTATGTTTTAGTGCACATGCTTTGATAGCCGATATACAGATGATGACATGCACACTTGGAATTTGGATTTAGGTGCCTCTTTTCATGTCACCCCTCACCATGAGTGGTTTACAAACTATACAGGAGGTCGACATGGTGTTGTCCATCTTGGGGACAATTATGCATGTGACATTGCAAGCATTGGCAGTGTGCAACTATAGTTTCTGTCTTCACTCTTTAGGATGTAAGGAATGTACCGCAACTCAAGAAGAGATTGATTAGTACTGGTCAGCTAGATGATGATGGTTTTCATACCACCTTTGGTGATGGGAAATGGAAGATCTGTAAGGGATCTAGGGTTATTTCTAGAGGCTCAAAGAGTGATACTTTGTATCCTCTTCCTGTATCTAGTGTGCCTGACCATGTTGTTGTTGTGACCGAGTAGCCAAGTGTTTCCTTGTGGCATGGCCGGTTGGAACACATGAGTCAAACTCGAATGAAAGTACTTTCTCATTTGGGTTACGTGCCTTGTCTTTGTTGTGCTAATTTTGAGCACTATGATCATTGTGTTTATGGTAAGCATGCACTGACATCTCATAAAAAGTCTCTTTCACTAAAATCTTTGCCACTAGAGTTAGTACATTTTGATGTATGTCAAATTCCAGGGTTATCTCTAGGAGGAAGGAAATACTTTGTCACATTTGTCAATGATGCTACTCGAGGGGTATTGGTTTATCCTATTCATGCAAGGATGAAGTGCTTGAAAAGTTTCAAAAATTCTTGGCATTGGTTGAGAATCAGACTGATAAAACACTTAAGTGTCTTCGCTCTGACAATGGTGGGGAGTATGTGTCCAAATCCTTTCAGGCATTTTGTGATAGCAAGGGGATAAAGAGGGAGCTCACTGCCCCTCATAATCCACCCTGAAATGGAGTTGCAGAGCACATAAATCGGCCCATACAGGATAAGGTCTGTATGATGATGTCTCATGCTGCATTACCCTATGGTTTTTGGGCAGAGGCTGTTATGAGTAGCCATTCATCTGATTAACAGATCACCGAATAAGTATTTGGGGGGGAGAGTCCCTTAGGAAGTGTGGTTGGGCAAGCCACCTTCTTATGCTCATTTATGAGTGTTTGGCTGCAAGGCTTTTGTGTACATACAGAAATAAGAATGCAAAAAATTGAAACCAAAGTCCTGTAAATTCATATTTCAAGGATACGGTGATGAGGGTGAGATGGGGTATAGAATTTGGCATCCCGAGAAAAGAAAGATAGTACACAGAAATGATGCCATCTTCTGTGAAGATCGCATGCATAAGCAGCCCGAGAATATTGAGGAAGTTAGAAGGGTTGTTTTTAGGGAGGATGTACCTTTTAGACAGTCATTTGAACCCAGTGGACAATAGTATATACCTATTGTAAATACTCTTGAAAATGCAGGATGGTACTAGAAACGAACAACAAGGTATTGCCCATGATACCCCACAGTTTCACCCTAAAAAACATGTAGTTAGGACAGCCTGAACTGTTAGGATAGCATGCTAGAATTTCAAGACAACAAACCACTATATGTAGAATTATAGGCCTGTATTTCAGGACAACAACTTGTAAATGCAGATTTATAGGTCCAACAGCCAGCAAATGATGAGCCTTCACTCCGTAGGTCGACTCAACCATCAAGACCACCTGACAGGTTTGCCCTTGCTACACAGTATGTTGCAGATTATGTCACGTTGATGGATTGTGGTGATCCGTCATGATTCAAGGAAGCAATGACTAGATCAAGCAGCAAGAAGTGGTTCAAGGACATGCTGTCAGAAATGGAATCACTTGATAAGAGTGGTACTTGGGACTTGGTGCAGCTGCCTAAAGGGCATCAAACTCTTCCATGCAAGTGGGTTTACAAGATGAAGGTCACTTCTAGTTCTTCACCAGAGTACAAAGCACGATTGGTTGCAAAGGGGTACAAGCATGAATATGGAATTGACTTTGATGAGATCTTCTCTCCTATAGTCAAGATGACTACTCTAAGAACCATTTTGGGATCGATTGCAGCTGAAGATATGGAGCTCATACAGATGGATGTAAAGATTGCATTCTTACATGGTGATCTGCATGAGGACATATATATGCAGTAGCTTGAAGGTTTTGTTGCTAAAGACAAAGAGAAAATGGTTTGTAAACTGAGATTGTATGGGCTGAAATATGCATCGAGGAAATTATATCATAAGTTTGATACTTTCATGCAGTCTCAGGGCTTTCATAGAAGTCAAGTTGATCACTGCTTGTATACCAAGAAGGCAACAAATGGCAGCATGATTATCTTGGTTCTATATGTTGATGTCATGCTGATTGCTGGCAGGGATACTCATGCCTTGGATTCATTGAAGCAAAGTCTTCATGGTATTTTTGACATGAAGTATCTTGGTGATGCCAATCACATTCTTGGGATGTAGATACTCAGAGATAGATCGAAGGGGTTACTCTATCTATCTCAATAGGAGTATGTATCCAAGATTTTGCATCATTTCAATATGGAGGGGGGGAAAGAAATCTGAGTTCCATTACCTCCATATGTGAAACTCGATGAAGAGGACAACCCTACATATGATGATGAAAAGGCTGAAATAACCAAGATTCTGTATGCTTCACCCATTGCCAGTTTGATGTATGCTATAGTTGCTACATGTCCAAACATTGCCTTTGCAGTGGGAGTGGTTAGCAAGTACGTGGAAAACCCTAGCAAGAAGCATTGGGAAAGCACTGAAAGTTATTATGAGATACCTCAAGGGCACAAAGGATTTGTGCATCTACTTTGGTAAGCAGAAGGCATTTGTCGTTTGCTTTACGAATGCAGACTATGTTGGACATGCGGACTGCAGGAAGTCCACTTTAGGATATGTGTTTACCTTCACAAGAAGATCTATTTCTTCGATATCCAGGCTGTAAAAGTGTGTTGCACTGTCTACTATGGAGGCAAAGTATGTGACTGCCATTAAGGCATGCAAAGAGGCCTTATGGCTGTCACGTTTGGTTGTTGAGCTTGGGATTACTGAGGTTCCTATCCTCCATTGTGATAGTTAGATTGCTATCATGTTAGCACAGAACCATGTCTTTCATGCAAAGACAAAACACATACATGTGAAGTATCATTTCATCAGAGAGGTACTTGACAGCAAGAGCATTGAGCTGGTCAAGGTGCACACTGATGATAACCCTGCAGATCTTCTCATGAAATATTTTCTAGCAGAGAGGTCATTGCCAAGTTGCCCATTTCTGGTAGATGATGGGTATTGGATAGGTATAGTCTCTTCAGCTTTGTACATACTTAGACTTAGCTGATTCTTTTCCTCTACCTTTGGACACATTACCTTTAGGGGGGAGGTTGTTGGGATAAAGGGCAGTGCATGTGTTTGCCTGTAAGGGCTAGGTTGTACATAGTACATATACGTATCTAAAATCATTATTGAGGTACACTCTTCAGTACCACAAATCATTTGCCTCTATCTCTTCTCTCTCTCTCAACTTGCATCTCTACAAAGAAGCTCCATTGCAGCTAACTCAACAGAGAAAAAAAATAAAAACTCCAAAGGGTGAAAACTGTGTTGAGATATTTGCAATCACGCCTACTTCAGTCTCTTTGTAAGGAGCTGTGAGGGCTCAGGACGAGAATCCCATATGCACAGTAGGAGAAGTGCTACCATTCAGTTTCCTATAAAGCATTATACTTGCACTCTTTTTCTAATGCAATGATAGTGCTATTTTCTTTCTAGTAAAGTGTCTATGTCACTATCCACACACAACATTGTGTTTATGAGTCCAAGTCTCAATCTTGGAACCTAATTCACTTGTGTGACAATTTGTCTTGTCAGGGT
The DNA here is from genome assembly GCF_053477565.2 of Lygodium microphyllum. Classification (NCBI taxonomy): domain Eukaryota; kingdom Viridiplantae; phylum Streptophyta; class Polypodiopsida; order Schizaeales; family Lygodiaceae; genus Lygodium; species Lygodium microphyllum. Next base: position 92,478,119 of record NC_141140.1, on the reverse strand, counting down.
CAATGCCTTCATGAGTTTATTCTTCCTCTTTCAACCTCCATAGCTTCTGCATCTGCCATGCTCTAGATCCCCCATATTCAACATGGTATCAGAGCTCAGCTGAGCATGGCTTAGCATGTATTAGCTCCATTTCACTCTCTACTCAGCTTAGTTCGAGTGCTAAACCCCATCTCCAACTTCATCTACATTCCTACCTTCAATGAAGCTTCCATGGCAGCCCTAGCTAGCAGCACCCTATCAACTTGAAGCTTTCATATCTCTCTCCACACGTCAAATCTCTCTGAACTTCCTTTTGGAGAACTGTTTTTCTGCTTCTAGAGCTCCTCCTTGGAACCTCAACCATTGACATTGGGCAAGTATAGCTTCAGCATTGCCTTATTTCAAAGTTGTTGTCATACTTGTGTCTGTGGACAACAACACCTACCCAACTTGGAGGAGCTAAATCTCTAAATACAGAGCATATCTTCATGAACTCTCTTCTAGAAATTTCTTCCCCCACTTATGGCACTCCTTGTTGGCTCATAAATCATTGACATTAGTACTCTATACCCTCAACATTACCAAAAACGTCAAAATCTGTCCAAGATTGCACCTGCTAGTTGTCGTCCACTTTGCGTGCCTGAATCTGCCAGCAACATTGATCATCATTATGGGGCTTTGATAGAGCATAAAGAGAGCTTCATTTTTGTAAAAAAAGTTTTCAAAATGATCCATTATATCTCTTTCCCAATGATCCTTAAGAAAGTATAGCCATGGACTTTATCATGGAGCTTCCTCACACTCAAGCAGGCAACGATGCAATTTGTGAAAGGTGAGAAGGATCAAAGCTTGCTTGGAAGAGCTATGGCAGGAGAGCAAGAGCAAGAAAAAGAAAGAGAGACCAAATGGGAACTCCAACAGTCACAATGTGTGACTGGGCCTTCCTTTATTCAAACTGTCTTTACCCCCAATAACCTCCCACTTAAAAAAAAATCTGTCCCAGTGAGGAGTGAAAAGAAAAAGAAAAGATAGTACAATGTACACATGTACAACAAGATGAGGAAGAATATCATCTCATCCAACACCCATCAATCTCTTGAGGAAGGCAAAGCACTTAGTAGTGAGCCTTTTTGTGAGCAGATTTGCAAGATTTTCGTCAGTGGAGATCTTGACAAGGTCAACAGACTTGTCCTCCACAACCCCACGTATAAAGTGATACCTCACCTCAATATGTTTCGTCTTCGCATGGAAGACTGAATTCTTGGCTAGATAAATAGCACTCATAGAATCCGAATGCAGTATAGGTATAGAATCAATCCTAAGGTCATGAACCAAACGGCCCAACCATATGGCCTCCTTGCAAGCCTCAATTGATTGCAACATACTTGGCCTCAGTGGTAGAGAGAGCCCTACACTTCTGATGAACCCTGGACATCCAAGAGACAGCACCTCCAGCATAGGTCCAAAAGTGGACTTCCTACTATCTGCATGTCCTGGATAATCGGAGTCTGTGTACCCCACAACTCCAGTATCCTAGCTACCGTAGCAAATACACATATTTGATGTGCCTTTCAGGTATCTCATGATACCCTTCACAGCATCCCAATGTTTCTTGCTAGGTGTAGCCATATAGTGTGCCACAACACCAACTGCAAAGGCAATATCTAGACGAGTGGCTATCATGGCATACATCAAACTGCCCATGGCTGATGCATAAGGGATCTTGGACATCTCGGCCCTTTACTCCTCTGTCTGCGGATAATCGACCTATGAAACCTTCACATAAGAAGGTAATGGACAGCCAATAGACTTCACGTCCTACATGCGAAAACGCTCAAGGACTTTATGAATGCACTCCCTCTGTGAGAGATAGAGTAGTCTGTGATGCCTATCGCACTTAATGTGTATACCTAGAATGTGAGAGGCCTGTCCCAAATCCTTCATCTCAAAGCTCTTCTTCAGCTGAGATTTAAGAGCATCCAGCTCATCATGAGCTTTCCTTGCTATCAGCATATCATCCACATAAAGTACCAAAATAAGCAGTGAGCCATCACAGGCTGTCTTAGTGTAAAGACAGAGATCCATAGCACTCCTATTGTAGCCCTATGACTACATAAAGACATCAAACTTATAATACCACTCCCTAGGTGCTTGCTAAAAGCCGTAAAGACTTTTTTTCAACTTACACACTAGATGCTCCCTGCCAGGCTCTGCAAAGCCCTTAGGTTGCTCCATGTAAATCTCATCATGTAAATCCCCATGCAAGAATGCATTCTTGACATCCATCTGATACATGTCCAAGTCAAGCTGCGCAACTAAGGCCAAAACCAAGCGTAGGATGGTCATATTGACCACAAGAGAAAAGAATTCATCCAAGTCAACTCCATGCTCTTGCTTAAAACTCTTAGCAACAAGCTTGCCTTATAAGCCGGCTTGGGGTGCCCAGGGGTACTTTTTAACTTGTACACCCATTTGCATGGCAAAGCCTTCTTGTTGTTAGGCAATGCAACCAAATCACAAGTCATATTCTTATGTAGGGAGTCCATCTTAGACTATATAGCCCTCTCCCATGAGTGGCTGTCACCCTTGCGCATAGCCTCATCATAGGTGAGAGACTCTCCTCCATCTGTAACCAAGAAATAATGCATCGGGGGCTCAAATAAATCGGGTGGACATCTAGCTCTAGTAGACCATCTCATTGTAGGCTCTGCTGCATGTCTAGCATCCTATCCAACCCCTACCCATGTGTACCAACTGCTGCTACAGGCTATCCAACTAGCTATGCAGGAGCATGTGGCTCCTCCTAGAATATAACCACGCGTATCTCTACCACCTTCTCAAGATGTCTATGCATCTTGTCTTCATGGAAGACTACATGATGGCTGTGGATGACTTTCTACATGTGGATCTCAGAGGCAGTAACCCATCTCGCATGTATCTCCATACATAAGGAAAATGCATTTGATACTCTTAGGATCCAACTTAGTCTGCTTGTCCTTGGGCACATGGAAGAATGTCGCACATCCAAAGACACGTAGATACGCATAAGACAAATGTTTCCCAATCCATACCTTCTCTGCAACCTGGAAATCCAAACCAGTGGAAGGTGATCTATTGATGACATGCACAAATGTACTGACTGCCTCAGTCCAAAAACTCTGTGGTAGGTCATACTGCGTATATGCTCCTGGACGGTTCTATTCATCCGCTCAACCAAACCATTTTGGGGTGGGGTATAGGGGGCGGTCAACTAACGCTTAATACCCCTCTTGTCACATAGCTACTCAAAAGCACGTGACACATATTCTCCCCCATTTTCAATTATAAGGAATTTGAGCCTATGCCCAGTCTCGTTTTCAACCAATGCAAGCCATCTTTGAAACATAGCCAAGACATCTAACTTAAGCTTGATGGGGTAAGCCTAGACTTTATGCGAAAAATCATTAATGAATGTCACAAAATACTTTGCACCACCCGTAGACTGACAGGGTATGGGTCCACAAACATCTGAATATACCAATGCCAGGGGCTCACTCATGCGTGTCCTACCAGACTTCTTATGTGTATTCTTAGTCTGTCTACCATAAAGACAATGCTCACATGAATCAAAACATACATAGTCAAGGGGCAGTAAGTACTGAAAACCAGAAAGCATTTTCATTCCCTTCAAGGATATATGGCCCAAACGAGCATGCCAAAGTGATACATGCGGGATGGAACTAACTGATAAAACATGATCAACAAAGGACCAATCAACTACGAGAGGATAGAGGCTGCTAGCCTTGGCACCTCTAGCAAGCACAAGTTTGCCACGTGTGTAAGTGCAAGTACATGATGTACATCCTATAACAAAAAAGTATTGCCAATAAAGAACCACAGCCATACATCCCAATGCCAACAATAGTAATCGACCTATCATCACCCAAGAGAACTAGAGACAGTGTGGTAGGAATGGAACCACTCATGGCATGGTGTATTATGAAATGAAGCACCAAAATCCAAAAGCCAGCACTGCGCATACATAGAGTGAACCTCGGTCAATGGCGTAGCATCATAAGAACTAGTTGCAAGTATGTACTCGCCATCAAAGTCATCAGTCTACATGGCATTTATCTCCTCAATTTTCACACTATATTTTGCATGCATAATGCTGCGATCATAGGGTTTTTGTTATACTTTGTCTTTGCCCTTCTTATTGTGCAACTCATGACATTGTGGATGTATATGACCCTTCTTGCCATAATGATGACATGTCACATTAGTATTTCTCCCATGAGACTTGTTGCGTGACTTACCATGCAACTTAGACCTAGACTTCTATGAGTCTCTGCCACGGCCATTCCCACGGTCATTCTTTCCATTACCATCTCTGCCTCTAACTGTCAAAGCATGTGACACACGAGAGGTATCCAAGTTCTTATGGTTGATCTCTTCTTGTAGAAGAGCACTCTTTATATCATGCAAGTTCAAAATAGTAGCCTCATCATGACACACATAAGGCAGTGAGGAATACATCCCATGACTCACTCAAAGTCCCAAGCAAAAACAATGGAGTAACCTCATCATTAAAGGTAATGCCTTGCGAAGTCAAGTTCTTGAGAATAGCATGGAACTTGCTCAAATGAGTAGACATTGTCATATTCTCTTTCATCATGTGCAGGTCCATAAGCTGCTTCAGCCATACATCTGACTTGCTAGACTTTTCTTGTCACAGAGGTTATTAATTTTATCCCAAAGCTGCCAAGCACTCTACGCTTCCTCAACCACATTGTAATGCACGTGTTTAGTGAGAGACAAGATGAGGGTGAACTTGCATAACTCATCAATCTCATCCCATTCATCATTAGTCATAGTTTCAAGTTGCTTGCCATGCATCCTTAGTAGCTTGATCTAAGACCAATATCTGGCAAACTTAGCTCTTCGAGTAGGCATACATACCATCAAGCTTAGTGATGTTGAAGATAGCACTGTCAGTGGAAGAAGATGCCATACTGTAGTCCAAAATGGTGTAGACAATAGAAAATTGCTTGCTATTTTCTATTGTAAATAGCCAAAATACCACTAAAACCAAGACAAAATGACCACGAATTGATAGCTAATGATATTGCCCACCAAGTACCATCAAAAGTACATAAAATCAGGATGATTTAGCATGAAAATTCCATGTCAATCCATGCATAATTGCTTGCTATAATAAATTATATCCAGGTATACTGAGAGCAAACTGTAGACAAAATGAATGCACCAAGTCAACCACTGAGTGTCAAAGCATAACTAGCATCAAACAGGCATAAATCAACATGTGATAATTATACGGACATTGAAAAAATAGCCAAGCATATCAAATGAATCCATCACTAAGTCGGCACACCCCCTGTGTATGTAATAGGGAAAAGTGTACACAACACTAGCAAGATCTGACACAAAGAGGTGTATGCTCAAAGAGTGCAAAGCCCAAATTAGCCCAAGTACATCTGTGAGGACCACCGCATATCAACTATACAACATCCAAGTGAAGATCCCATCCAAGTACAGCTGTGAGGACCACCGCATATCAACCATACAACATCCAAGTGAAGATCCCAGTCTCAAGTATCCGAATACTCAAGTAGCATAAATTGCATGCTCAATGTCTGTCAAGCATATCAAGACACTTATGCTTGGCACAAAATCCGTAAGTATCAAGCAAAGAATCTCAACAAGGGCATATAATAGCACTAGTGCTAGAAGATCCAAGATCAAGCATCAATAAGACCTCATGAGCATATACGCTGTATAGCATTCATACATAGCATCCATAGACATCAAGTACATCCAAACTATAACTCTGGCAAGCCAAGAAACAGCCAAAGTAAGCTTCGAGCAATCAAATGTCAAGCCAAAACAAGGCTCAATAGCATCCAACTCCAAACAATGTAACTGGCATGTAGTAGTGGCATAGGCCAAGCATGTCAAGACCCCGGTCAGACATAAGCAAAGTACATGCCATAAGTACATCAGAGATGAAGATCCAAATTCTATGCAAAGCAAGCTCAAGCTCAACCAATTATTCGAGAGCAAATCCAAGCTCTATGTTGATCCCCGAGAGTCACTACATCAATGTATACATCCAAGACATAGCCCCAATCCAACAAGCATATCCAAACATAAGAAAATAAGCTTCAGCCCTAAATATTCTAGCAGTAAATAAACTTCCAAAAATGAGCAAACAGTGGCTCAATCCAAGCTCAAAACTATAGACAAACCATAGGCATACTTTTCCATATGTATAAGCATCAATCGGGCATAAAGTGTAATGATTGCCCTATTTTGGGCTGCCTGTGGACTATGTAAAACAATCAATGATTGAGAAAATTCAGCCCCAAAAGAATCTCATATCATAGGCATACATTCCCCTAGTATTCGGGGAGCATTTGGGCCAATCGAGCAACCAATGTCAATACCAACCAAGCATAAACATAAAGTGCTGATGTAACACTGTTTGTGGCTACTTGTGGACTATGGAAAATAGTCTTGGCCTAAGGTAAATCAGTCCACAAATCAATGCCTCAAGCGGGTGTTCCCAAGTGCCAAATGAAGTGTTTTCAAGTTGCCAATGAGTGCCAAGGGAGGGCTGAAGTAAAAAATGAATTTTTTTGCAGGTCTTCAAGCTAGTCCAAACTCATCTGGGGCCTATGGAAGGGCTAGGCAAGGTCAAGGCAAGGTTGGGGGAGCAGTCAAGGACCCCTAGGAGCTCCCTCTTGAAGAGCAAAGTCACCGGTAGAGAGTAGGCATCACAAGAAGCAAGAGGACATGGCTTCCTTGCTTCACAAAACCTCTGGACTAAAGTAAAATAACAAAAGAGAGCTCCAATACCTCTGAAGGAATGCCCGAAGGGTACCCAAATAGGCCGAGTAGGTGCTCAGGAAGCCAGGGAGTGATGGGAGCTCGGGAGAGTCGACTATGGCTACCAGCAAGGAGACCCAATGAGTGTAGGTAATTGATAGGAAGCTAAAAGAGTCATGAACCAAGTTGAAATGCTCAAGCAACCATTCTCTAATACCAGTTGAAAGGTGATAAGGATCAAATCTTGCTTAAAAGAGCTATGGCAAGAGAGTAAGACCAAGAAAAAGAGAGAGAGAGAGAGAGCAAATAGAAACTCCAACAGCCACAATGTGTGACCAGGCCTTTCTTTATTCAAACTATCACTAAAAGAATAAAGAATAAAGTGACGGTGATGGGCGCCTGCCACCTGCAATGTGCACTAGCGGGTATTGTCTATGTAGTAATACACAAGCGGCTAGGCAGAGCTACCTTTATCCCCAACAATTTGGACTATCATTGATAGATTCAGTAAGCAAGCACACTTTATACTTGCATGAAAGATAATCAAAGCCAATCATACGGCTAAGCTATTCATTACTCATATTTTCAAGCATCATGGCCTACTTAAGTCCATTATAAGTGATCGAGATCCCTGCATGAACAACCTCTTTTGGCAAGCTCTCTTCAAGAGCCTCGAGGCTCGGTTAAAGTTTTCATCCTCTTATCATGATGGGCAGAGTGAAAGTGCTAATTCTACTATTCTGGACCTTTTGAAATCCTATGTCTCTGATAATCAAAGAGAATGGGAAAAGTATTTGCCTTTAGTAGAGTTTGCATACAATAACATGGTGCACTATAGTACTGATGAGTTTGTTAGAGACATTGATACAGCTTTCACTCAAGTAAAAGCTGTTATCCAAAGGACAAAAGAGAAGCATAAACGCAAAGCTGATAAGCATTGTCATAAGTTAGATCTCAAGTTGGAACAATATGTTCTTCTTAAGTTTGAGAAGGCTCGCTTGAAGAAGCAGAAAGGTCAAAAGGGTAAAGTGGTTAAGCTTTCTAATCGCTATTATAGCCCTTTCAAGATCACGGATAAAATAAACGATGTGACTTTTTTTTGGATCTACGAAGTCATTGGAACATTCATAATGCTTTCCATATAAGTTTGCTAGGCCCTATATTGGAGAACCTCCAATGGAATCAATCAAGGAAGATTCACCTAACATAGAAGAAACATAAGAGTTCCTTGTGCCTGAAAGATTTTTACACCATCAGGACAATACTCTAAGGTCAAGTAAGGTATTGCGGAAGTATTTGGTTAAGTTTAAGAATTATCCTCCATTGGACGCTCAGTTTATGACTGAGACAGAACTACAAGACTTTCTAGATCTTCTTAAGAACTATGTGTCCGCTCTACAATTGAGGTCAACTCTTTAGAAAGCCACAGGGATATCACTAAATTGATTGCTTATTACGCATTCTCTACTTAGTAAATGTATGTCAATAAATTAATGGCCCACTTTTCTTTAAGTGTTTATGATGATCTAGCATGGCCATGAGACCATTTAGAGACCAGTATTCCTAGTATATTACTTAATGGGGTGATCAGAGCACGATGACGAGGATATCTGGTACAGGCAATACAAGTTATGAAGGGGGAAAGAAGTGTCTACCAAGTGTAAGAGTGTACAAAATAACCAAGGAGTTACACATAAATGAAGATGGATTGAGTTCTAAGAAGAGGAAGTGCATTAGCATTGTGTAGATGTATTTATGTGTGCATCCGGGGATGCTTGGGAACGTTTACTTGTGTGTAATGAGCATTCCATTCATTTGGGGTCTCCTCTCCCTTACAAATCAAGGTTTAAGGTCATTTCTCTCTTAATTAATTAAGGAGAGAAGTAATTCTTTCACTAACAAAGACGAGAGAGAAAATTCTCTCACTAAGAAAGACGAGAGACGTGATCCTCTGGAAGTGAGGAGAGAAGTGATTTTCTCTTTCTAAGGTCTAAGATGATAGAAGATTTTGTGTGGAAGTCAATCTTAAGGTTGAGGCCCAAGGCAATCTAATGAACTCTCCTTATCTATGGCTCAAGGTGGTTGTATAGACCATAAGTTAAGAATAGAGTTTAAAAAGCTGCTTTTCTTAAAATAGACATGGTGAATCCATTTTTAAAATATCTCACGATATAAAACTGATCTTTAAAAATATGCCTTGAGGGTTATCAAAAACGGCGAGATCTACAAGTTTTGTGTTGGACGTTTTTCCATCTAAGCAATGCACAGAGAGATATTCCAAAACTAGTGATGTAGAGGGTCTTGGAACAATCACATCTTGCATGAAGATCAACCTTTCCAATCTTGGTACTCAAATCTCTCTCCAAGAAGAGAAGCTCTTGGAGCCTATAAAAGGGAGGCTCTCCTTGGGTGTGGAAGAGGTGAAGGAAGAATCACTTTGCATGCATGTAAGAGGAGGAGAGAAGGTGCAAGTGCTGCGGAAGCTCTGCTGAAATCAAGTTCCGGAGATTCCTACACATATTGTGTACTAGGAGAGAAGGTGCAAGTGCTGCAGACAGAGCTCTAAGAGGAGATCCCTAGGACAGAAGGAGAGACTCAAGAAGGATCAAAATGTGCCAACTTCCAAGTTGTGCAAGTATTAGTCGGTTGTATACCATGCAAGGAACCATGATCTTGTTCCCAAGATCTACAAGTTAAGAACTAGTTTGTGTGTAACAGAGGAGCTTGCTCCTTGTCAATAATATAACTCCACGAGGGGGGGGGGGGGGGGGGCAAGTGGGGGGACTGGCCCATCTTCCAATCCCTAGTGTGTTGTCAATCTCTCTATCTATCTCTCTCTCTCTTTCTCTCTACATCTTTCTTTTCTCTCATCTATTCTCTCTCTACACCAGCATAATATTCACCATATATCTTTTAAGTATATAAGAAGGTTGAGCGTGTATCTTGGATGTTATAACAATAGGGCTATAAAAGCCTTAGCATTTAACCATTGGGAAATTATTAGGAGGAGAGAGAGAGAGAGAGAGAGAGAGAGAGAGAGAGAGAGAGAGAGAGAGAGAGAGAGAGAGAGAGAGAGAGACTGAGAAATGGGAGAGGAATAGAAAGAGGAGAAGAGGAGAAGAAGAAGGAAAGAAGGAAATCTAAAGAAAGAGAGAAGAAGGGTAGGAAATAAGAAGAAGAGCAAAAGAGAGGAGAAAAGAGAGAAGAAATAGAAAAAGAAGATAAGGAGAGGAAGATAGAAAAGAAGGCAAAAAAGAAAGAAGGGAGAAGAAGAGAGAGAGAGAGAGAGAGAGAGGAGAGAATAGGGAGTGAGAAAGAGATAAAGATAGAGAGAGGGAGAGAGAGAAGAAAATCAAGAGATGGAAAGAAGATAGAAAGAAGGAGAGATCTTTTAGCCAAAAGCTCTATAGGAAGTTTGGTCACCTTGTGTGCTCTCTTACTGATCCTCTGCATCGCATAACGAAAGACTAGAAGGCAAACCATGGATGTAAGACTAGAGCTTGGTTCATTCAACTACGGAGGCCTTCACAATGGGAGAACAACTAAAGTCTGATAATACCAAGTTATAGACCACAATAACACTTCCACTCCATGACTTGCAAGAAAACTCTAGGTGCTCCCTATAAAGTTTGGCTTTATTTTACCCAAGCCAGTTTACCATTGCACTGGAATGATGGAAAGGTTACCCATTTAAATAAAGATTATTCATGGGATTGGAACAAACAAAGTTATGCATGGGGTGAGCATGATAAAGTGTTGAATCATTGTGATATAAAGAAAAAGTTAAAGATATGTTACTTTAATATGTGATTGGTACGTTTCGCTTTGAAATTGCATCTCTTTTGCAAAGCATCAAAAGGATATTGTTTTGGTTTTGTTGAATTTGATCTTTAAGAAAAGACTAATTCTTATAGAATATTCAAAGTTCTTTTTTGGATTGATGCCATGACAAAGTAATGTTTTCCTAGCTAATAATGATAGGTTGGTTGCTTAGTTGTGTATTTGTACAAAAGTTCTTGTGTCCTCATGGGCAAATTTTTTATCACATAAAAAACCTCCCCCAAGGTTAGTGCCAGGAGCCCTTCACCAAGGGACTATTTGACCACGTTGGAGAGGCTAGAACCAGCCCTAGATGCAAGAGGTCTCTATGTAAGGAGGATGTTAGGCTAAGAGGCAACAAGGATGCCAAGGGGCTCTATTCATAAACCCCTTGGATCAATTGAGGACAAGCCTAACCCATACAAGCCTATGATGGACTTTCTAGAAGGCCCTGATGCTAGATAAGGGAGGATTGGAGGATCATGTGCATGAGATTTGGATAGAGTCCTAAATTAAGGGGTGGATTGCTAGAGTACCATTGCATCCTGGAGAAGATGCAAGATAAATACATTGTTTTATAACTACTTTCAAAGGATTGTTTGATGTTATCTTTGTCTATGACCATAAATTACATGAAGGAACTAGTGTTTAAATGGTTGATTAATGAAGCTATCTTTGCATGTTAAACACAAATGTATTAGGATAATTATAAAACACACCCTTGAGGAAAGCAGGAGGGCGATATCCTGGATGAGTCCGTCGTCCTACAAATGGGTGGTCTCAGTAAGCCAAGAGTTTTCCTTTAAGGCATTGGAATTAGGAAGTGGATGAATGCATGACTACCTAGTGTGTTGTTTTAGACCCCAATCAATGTCATTTTAGGGGATTAGAGTTGAGACTATACTTTATGAGTACAGGAATTGATGTGTATTGCTCCCCTTCATTTCTCACTCTCGTTGAACCAAGTGTGGCATTTGTAGGAAGCATTGCTAACATCTCAATGGGACTAGCATTGCTAACATCAGTCATTGAGCTTGTCTCAATAATGGGACTATCATTGCTAACATAATCAATATGCCCCTTGTAGAAAGCATTGCATAACACTATAAATGTGGTAGATGTAAAGGCTGACGTGGGACTTGGGTGCCATTGACTAGATTCAGATTGGAGCTTGGAGCTTGAAGGCTATTGTTGATAGCCTTCGAAGCACGGGTGAGTGCTCAATGACCAAGGGAACTTTGGGGTTGTTGGATAAACTTAGCAACACCATACAGGTACCATTGGCCACAATAGGCATTTCAATATTGAAGGTGCATACATGGAATGGCTACATCAAGTGGCTCAACATTGCATTGCCAATAAACCAATGACAGGAGGGATGGTAATCACTTGTGAGTGAAGGGAGAGAAGGAAGCAACAAAGACAGAGAGGTTAGGAGGGGCCTAAAACTCTAAACATGTGTACAGAGAGAGAGAGAGAGAGAGAGAGAGAGAGAGAGAGAGAGAGAGAGAGAGAGAGAGAGAGAGAGAATATGGTTTTTTAGAAGTTAAAAATTGAGGTAGATATATCAATTTGATAGAAATGTACATTAAAAATATATTTTTCCAAATTATAATCATGGATATTATAATAGTCCGATCTTATATTATATCATACCCAAAATTATAGATTCTACTTAAGGTTAGCCCTTTCCTTTTATAGATTTATACATAATGCATAATATATCATGGATATGTATGTATGTATGTATGTATGCATAGTGTTTGTGTGTGCGTGTGCGCATGCACGCACACATGTGTGCTGACATCCTAGCCTATACCACTAGACTTCATTTGCAACCTTCACCTTAAATTTTGGGTTTCATTTTGATACTTTGTCCTCAAAATATAAGTAAAACTTAAGTGTCATTTGCATTAGGAAAAAAATGAACTCACAAGTGGGCCCTTAATAATAATATAGTTTAAGATGTGGGCCATTTGGATTGTCCAATAGGAAGGCTAGATATTGACATCCATTGAGGGTGAATATTCTCTCTCCAAATCTTGGGTTTTTTATTTAAAAAAGTGGTAGTGGGGGGAATTTTTAAAAAGAAAGAATGAATAGTACACAAAATTTGAGTTTCTCTCACCTTATATTTTTCCCCCTTTTTTGGAAAATTTTCAATTTCACTTCTTTTCCTCTCACGAAATCAATTTAACCCAAAAGTTGAGCAACAGACCACTTTCCCTCTCTTCTCTATACTGGTGAATTTTCATCTCCATTGAAGCTCCCTGGTGAGAGTAATTAGGGTTTTAAGCGTTCTGCTTACCTCTGCACTTTCTTCTCCATGCAGCTCTAGATTTTGGGCAAAACATAGGTGCCCATCTCTCTTTGCATTTTCTCTTGTTTGCTATTTTTTTAATAGGGTTTGATGTCATTTCTTACTGTTATTATTGTTTTATTGCAGAGGTCTTTTGGATAGGAGGTAGAGGTGCTCATCTCTCTCTCTCTCTCTCTCTCTCTCTCTCTCTCTCTCTCTCTCTCTCTCTCTCTCTCTCTCTCTCTCTCTCTCTCTCTCTCTCTCTCTCTCTCTCTCTCTCTCTCTCTCTCTCTCTCTCTCTCTCTCTCTCTCTCTCTCTCTCCCCCTTTATTTCCCCCCCTCTCTCTATGTGTTGTTTCTATTTTATGTTGTATTTTCAATAGAATTTGATGTTGGTTCTAATTGTTGTTTTCTTTTTGCAGAGTTTATTTGGAGCAAGAGACAAAGGTGTTAATCTCTCTCTATGTTTGGTTTTTTCTTTTTGCTGCTATCTTTTCCATACAATATGGTGTAGTTCTAACCCTTGTTGTTGTTTTATTGCAGAGATCATTTTGGGTGACATTGCATAAGTGCTCATCTCTCTCTCCCTCTCGCTTTCTCTCTCTATGTTTCCTCATTTCTAGTGTTTTTTCAGTATACCTTCATGCAAATACTAACTCTTGCTATTGTCTTTTGTAGAGATCAATTTGGGAAAGATTGGATAGGTGCTCATTTCTTTCTCTCTCCCGCATACTCACACACTCTCTCTTTCTTCATCTCTGCATTTTCCATTTTCTACTATCTTTACAATAGTTTTTGATGCTAGTTCTAACTTAAGGATCAATTGTTGTTACAACACTTAACACAAGGTAGAGCAGAGATTCTGTAGCTCAATTTACAAGTAAATCTACCATATTTTGTGGTGCCAAAATTTATTTATTTAATTAGTGACTTTTATGTTTGATGGGATTGATGTTTTCTTTTGTCCATCATTTGCAATGGGTTTTGATTAGTAACGATTCAATCTTATCTTCAATAAATCAACTTATAGGTAAATTAGCCATATTTTGTGTTACTTCTATTCATTTAGTATTCTATATTTTTTGTTAAAAGGGATTCATGCAAGTATTTTTGTTAAAAGGGATTCATGCAGAATCCTATGCTTTATTAGTCCTATATGTCCATTCGAATTTCCATGCCAATTGGCAATGATCCATGAAACTCTTGTATCATATCCTCCATATAACGCACAATGTGTTGAGTCATAGAATATCTCAGGTGTCAATCCAATGTGTGTATTAAGTTTGCATACCTTGTGCTCGCTATCCTTGTAACAACTACTCTATAATATCTAAGTTTCATAAAATGTACTGAGTCAAATCAGACTCCTATTCATTATAATAAAATTTATTTTAGTAAAATTATCTAAGTATTCTTGTGCTATTCTTTTCATTATATTTCATGTAAATGATATGATTAAAGTGATGCCTTGAAATTGAATCTATACTTTGTGTCAATGTGCGTATCCACATGTGTCTCGATATCGATGTTTGTGTCTACTTACAAAAGTGTAAACATTAGGAAAAAAATGAACTCACAAATGGGCCTTTTAGTCCCCCCCCTCTCTCCTCCTTAAAACAAGGAAAAGAGGAGAGAAAAATAGTAAAATAATCCTCTTCTCTCTCCACTTTTGCAATCTCATTTTGCCTTTTTTATATTAGCTACAAAGATATACTCAGATTCCTTCTCTCTTCTCATTCAAGAAGTCTTTTTCAACCAAATTTTATATTAAAAAAGAAGTTAGTTACGGGAGTGTGGTTCTTCATTTTCAATGCAAAATGATTAGTAGATATGAGATAATTGATTTTTTAATCGATAACAAGGAAAATTAAATTTCAAAAGTTTTTTTAAATATATTTTATGGATTTTTTATACTCTAGCTTTTGGCAAAAAAACAAACCAATTGATCAAATTTCGTGTTTTTTGGAAATGTTTTTGAAGGTAAAATAGAAATGTCTAAAATACGAAAAGTCTTGGACATCCCTATCCTCTGAGTTATTTTCCCCCATATCTATACTCTCTCATGGCTCTACTGTGACCTCTTCTCTATGTTTATACAACCTTCATTAAACAGAGTGAATTACTTACACCTTCCTTTCACTTGGCGCCTTTGTGTGCCTCTATGTGCATCTCCACTCTACCTCCTGTGATAACCAAGTAGGCTTCCCATTTCTATTAATAGTAAAATGAACACAAGAAAGAAGGAGCTGCATATTGAAGTAGAGATTGAATACGCCCCATTATTCAAAAGAACCCAAGGTACCAGTGTCAACCCTCAGGTTTTTCAGAGTTACAAGCAAATGGGATTGAAACATGTGGACTTGTGGGTTGATGGAGGAATCTACCCAATTGACCCCTTAAACAATAGACCTCCAAATTTCTCAGGAATCACAAATTTGTTGAAGTATGTGTACAAGGGTGAAAATGGGTTACTCTGTTACACTAGGTGACTCAATGATCAGGCATTCAAAGTATTTACAACTTGCCAAGCAAATCAAATGATTTCAATGCACGACATTATCCATGACATTGCATATGAGGAGGCAAAGGCACAATTGGATGACTTGAGAAAGATCAACAACAAGCTAATATAGGAGCGCAAATGAAAGAAGAAGCCAATCAATGAGTTGATTGTGAATAGCGGCAAATTAGATGAAAGTCAGGTCGTCAAAGGAGTAAAGCTTGAAAGAGTTAGTGTAACTCTCATGAATAGAGCTTTACAATTCGACAAGAACAACACAGGAAAATTTAGTGTTTAATCAGAGTGCCATGTGTGGTAGCTCGCTGCATTTGAAGTTCCTAAGGAAACATTTGAGGTGGTGCATTTGTTCTTTATGCACACAAGCATTCTAAGTATCATCAATCATGAAGAACATGGTGAGATGCTCTTGATTGAAGGGTATGGTCAATACTTGGTTGAATGGCATCTTACAAGAGACTTGAAAACTTAAAAATGCATGTGTGGAATCTTCAATGGTGCAAATACAATGATAGAGAGGGTGGAAGGAAAGGACGGAAAGAAGAATTGGCAAAGGGTGACAAGTGATGCACCGACGTGCAATAGAGAAGATCCCACTTGGAAGCCCATCTTCAACATTCCATTGGATCGTATTCACATTTGTTCATTGCATGCTTTTGTCAGAATCATGGAGAAACTTGTATATGAATACATTTGCTTTGCTTATAGGATGCAACCAAAAAAGGAAGACATTGCAACATGTAGGAATGTGGAGTGAGTGCTATTAGAAATTGGGCTACACAAGCATCAAGTGATGATTGAAAAAGATGAGAAGAGATCAGGAAAATCTGATAACTTGCCAAAAAATCCTTGCTTTGGAGGATCAAAGGCTAGGAAGTTTCTCTTAGCACCCATCAATGAGGAAGGAAATGTCATGGTTCATAGGCCACAGGATTACAATGAGTGGAAAAAGTTACATTTTGCAGTTCCTAATCGAAGTAATGGAGGAAAAACAAGGTTGGCCAAAGCTAAGGTTTGGATAAGTCTTAACAAATTGGCTCCCTTACTTCGCAAGATGGTGTTTAACAATGAAGATAAGCAAGAATTTATCGATGTTGTGCATAGCTTCTATGAAAACATAGTGGAAGCATGGGGCAAAATCTCTATCACACATTACATGGTGCGTACTAAGTTAATATTTTAAAATTGTATGAATTGTATAAAATATTGAGCATAGTTTTACTCATATGTGATATGTGTCTTTGTAGCATATCCTTGAGGCACATTGACCATATTTTGCAGAAAAGGGAAGCATCAAAATATGGTCCACACAAGGGATGGAAAATTCACATTGGATAGTATGGGGTGTATACCAAAGAAAAACCAATCGTGGTGGAGGGTGAATGGTAGCAAAACAATGATCCAATTGCTATCTTGGTGGTACAAGATTATAGTAGCAGACGAAGCTAAACTCTCGCAAAAGAGAGAAAATGAAAGTGTTGATGAATCGGATGCAGACATGATAGAATCACATCGTGTCACTAAAAGAGTGTGCTATGAAGCCTCAAACCATTCCAAGTGGCTAGAAACAAGGCTTTGACAAGGCAACAAATGGGTTCGAAGAGAGCTAAGATAGTAAGATGAACAATGTGTTTAGTGTAAATGTAATTCATGGTTTGAGAGAGAAAGAGAGAGTGTGCATCTATGTGAATGAGTCTTACAGTTTAGGGTTATATAAAAGAGGGTTTCACTTTCTATCTCATTTATTGAGTTCTCACATCTCTTGTGTGTAGGAAAGATGGCTAGGTCTAAGGTAGTTGCAAATAAGCTTCCGCTCAGAGCCCCATATTGTGTTTAGCCCCTTGGAGCATCTACTAGCTCCAATGCACCCCCTTCTCAACCTAACCCAGCTTACTCAAGCTGCCCTCACAAGGGTCCTCCTCAGCATCCCCACACAAGAAACGCAAGTGGAAGCCAAGTACAGTGGCCTTAGAGAAATTAGAAGGTATCAATGCTCTTTTGATCTCATCATTCCGAAGACAAGCTTCTTGAGACTTGTTCGCGAGATTGTGAAAGACCTCTACCTCATAGAAAGCAGGAGGTGGTTTTTGGCACAAGGTTAGGATAGACCTGATCGTTTCACAAAAGAATATCTTAATTCTCTACAGTGTGCTGTAGAGGCCTTTTTAGTTGACTTGATGACTAATACTCAGTGTTGTGCAATACACGCGAAGCGCATCACTATAACTCCCAAGGACTTCCAACTTGTAAGAAATCTTCAAGCAATGAAGGATGCATTTGTTCCAATGGAATGAGCACAGTTTGTAATGTTATCTCTTTTGCATAGTGTTCTCCTCATGCATTGGACATATAACTATGTTCTAGTGCAAAACTATTATACACGCCCTTAAAATATGAATTAAATTTTTACTCTTGTCCTTTGCTCTCAACTTTGACTTTGCATCTTCGTTGTATTTTCAATTCTTACTTACAGTTTTTGCCAGGAAAGTGGCTCCAGACGTCAAACTTCATATGACTTCAGACCAGGGGTTTGCATTTTTTTTTCAAAAAATAATAATTTGGGCTCTTAGGCATCTAACGAGTGCGCCTGTGAAGTTTCATCACATTTCGATAAAATGTTATGGATTTATGATCACACGATGGACAGTGCATATGAAGCTACATTAACCCGATTTTGGGGTTTAAATGGGTTAAAAGTTCATTCTTCTTCGCTTTCTTTGTTTCCTCCATTCTCACACCCCCAACCTCTCTCTCTTCTCCATCTTGCCCTCCTCGAGCTTGCATAGCACATACCAAGCAAGCATCACGCGCCAAGGCTCGCCACCTGGAGCACAAGGTGGAGCCTCCTCTAGTGCAGTAGCAGCAGGTGCTCCCCATAGAGCACAATGACCATCACAAAAGAAGAGGAGATGGAAAGGGAGCACTGTTGCCCTTCGGGAGATAAGGAGAATCCAACGCGGATATACCAAAAAGATATTTCCATAAGGTTGTTCAAGAAGTCATGCAAGACTTGGAACTAAAAGGGATGGAAAGATTTTGGGCGCGAGTGCATGATGGCCCAGTAGTAGGAAGGTGGACTGTTGGAGCTATGGATGCCCTACAAACAACTACAAAGGGGTTTCTCATTGACTTGTTCGATGATACATAGCCAGGGTCCATCCATGCAAAGCATATCACAATCACAGATAAAGACATGAACTTTATCGTTTGGCTTCGACACGGCAAGAGAACTCCTCCATAGGTTATGAGATTAATGATGCAAGGTTTTGTAATGAGCGTTATAGCACCGTAACATCTTGGAAGGCCAAAAATTGGTATATACTCTGCCACATTGGAATATTTATTCATATATACATAATATCTCATGCGACGTGTACTCAATTCAAATAATTGAGTAAAGTTATTTTGTTTTGTTTCTTGAAACACACGACTCTTAATTTTTGTTTAAGGTACGAATACATCGAAAGTAGTAATACGTACGGATACAAGTTACGTTATTGCTTATGCACAATCACAAGTGCGGTACTACTCGTTGACATAATTAAATTGAATTATGTTAACGTATGCGAATACATCATTCATATACCACACATTATCATCACACTTACACGAACCACACATTTATTCAATAAATATTTATTTATAGGGACAAAGTAAAATATCGTATATTCATCAAGAAAAATACATGTGATGTGGTTGATAGTGATGGCAAAGACAAAAAGCCGATAGCCAACAAGAACTCTCAATTGTTCCTTGGCTTTTTCATCGGCGGAGAAGAGAAGCCATCTATTTTCCTTCTTTACTTCAAAAATGATGTGCTCCCCCTTCAACTCTTTCTCCAAAAGAAATGGATCTAACACTTTAGTAAGGTCACCTAATGTAGCAAGCACACACATTGCTCCACCATGCATTTGGTCAAACAAGTAAAGAAGCTTTGAGCGCTTATTTAGCACCACCTTCTCCAAGCTAGATGTCATAGCTATCGCTCAAAAAGGTCTAAACTTGGTCAAAGCTCAAATTTCCATGATTATAATTTATTTCTTGCCCTCGTGGTGAGTATTTCTTATGGAAGACTACCAACCTGCAACAAGGTTGCCAATGTACTCCTTCAAAGCTGGATCCTTCCGTCAATCCGCATGCCGAGCTCCTCCTTGTCTTGATGCAAACTCATCTATGTTACAATATGTTCTAAATGACAAAGTCAAATCAAACAATATATTTAGCAACTAGCTTAGAGTTATCAGAAAGTGATGAAACTTGACAATAGCGTGTGTTGAGTCCCTCCAAGTCCATTGGCCAACTTCGGATAGGGTAGCTGCAGGCATCTTTTTTAGCCATGATTTCACCGGTGAACTTCGAGGGACTTGACGCAGCCTACTGTCAAGTTTTGTCGAATAAAAATATATGGTAGTCAGAAATCTCACCTTCTCCAAATCATCTTGGATCTTCATTTGCTCGTATGTTAGCAAGGCACCTCTTTGGGCAGAGGGATCTACAAAATCCTTGGTAGGAAGCTAGGGCCTTGGTCCACAGATAATGTTGTAGTACTTCAAATTTGGCATCCAGCACAAGGTAATCTTCTTCAACCGAGGTCATATGCTCCTATGTTGTTATGATGTCACTCACTGTATCCAAGCTTGTGCAATCATATCTTCCAATCTTTGCCATCGTCGAATGCACATCCATGTAATCATAATCGATCAGGTCTTCCATCGAATCCCTGAATAGGATGGAAAACAACTCTTCTTCCTTCATTTCCAAGTATTGCAACACATCCGATAGAAGCAAGTATTATACACCATCTACTTCAGTGGGCATCAAGGACACAAGGTTGGGTTTGTCAACTTGTAGCTATTCTGAGAAGATAGCACCATGAGAGCCAACCCTTACTCTGCCACCACACAATGTTCCTCTTCAACATTTATGAGCTCTTCAATCTGTTCTTATCCTATGTGTGTGATAGCAACAACCTGTGGAGTTGTATCTTTATCGCTCTCCTCCTCTACATTGTATCCAATGCAAGGAGGTAAATTGCATATGCATAATCACACTCCACGAGATCCAAAGGTATTGTATCAAGTGCACTATCCATGGAAACAGTGCATACTCGGTGCGAAGGATCCACGTGAACGAGACACCTATTCACCACTTTTTGGTGATTCTTCCTTGCCTGAAATACCATGAGATGTTCCAGAGGCACCAAAGTCATGTCAGATCCCTCAATGGAGTATGTGCAGGTAGCAATGGTGCTCACAAAGTCTTATTAGACCTGAAGGGGGGGATCCATCAATGAGAGCACGCTTTCAAGGTTGAAGTTCTTAGAGGAAACTTTAAATATCTCGTCACCCTGGCTTGCAAAGATAGTCTCATGGATCCACTCCTCAAAGTATACGTGAGCATCCATCGTAGCAGGTAGGAGGGATGTGGTGGATATAAAGAGATGAAGAGAGAAAGCGTGAAATGAAACAATGCAACAAGAACTAAACTAGTTCTACCTTAAAAACCTTAAGTTTTAAACTATTAATGGCTATTTGCATAAGATATTTAGTTATGGCTTTACTTATATCTTTGTAAAGTTTACATGCATATGTAAATGTGTTGATGTGAAAAGTGTATAACAAGTATATGATTTTACATTAATACCATAATTTTTAAATATTGCAAGTTTACAAGTGACAATATTCTATTGTCCAAAAAAATCCAAAAATTTATAGGTGTTGGATATTACAAATTGTGGTGTTGGGATTTTTAGGGAGACTCTACAATTTCTAAAGTATGTGGAGCCACACACTTTCCAATAGTAACAGTATCCTCAGCTTGGCTTCAAATTTTCCTACCATCTAGTTTAAAATAGAAGCTAACAAGTGGATTCTGCATTAACATTGTAATTTCTTGGCGCATTATGCTCAAGGGCCAATCATCCTCCATTTGCAACACTTGGGGCTTGGAGCCCTCACAAATGACAGTAACATCCACAACTGCACTTTCACGCATGTCTTGATCAAGGCACAATCATTTACCCTTGACCATCCTCCATCTACGATACTTGAACATTAGGCATAAAGTCTGTTGTGTGACAAAGTACATGTAATTGGAAATTAGCCTATTCATCCCAAAGTAAGATAATAGCTAACTAAGAGAGAAAAATTTTACCTAAAAGTCATGTCCCTTGTTGTGACTCGACACTCCACTGTGTCAGGACTGTGAGTCATTTTTTATGTCCAAGTTTTGCCTAGAATCCTTATTACATAATCCTCTGATGCACTTTTTATGACGTACATGCTTTTGGTACATCTCAAATCCTTACATTCCTTGAACATATGTGTAAAAATTGCAATCGGTATGAACCAGCTTAGATGTACATTCTTTGAGTCGGTGCTTGGCTTTATAGAATTCAATATGTCTGCTGAAATTTTTGTGCTATACATGTGCAAAATGTTGCTACTACACAATGCCCATTTATGCTATCGAGATTCAATATGCGCATAGACTCAAGGGTTTCATATTCTCGACCCCCCTTGGGCAATATGTACTTGGAGTCATAGAAAAAAACAAGGTCCTCTGCAAGCTGCTTAGTTGTACGTCCCTCAAAGAGCAATCTACCAATTTTGAGGCAGTAACACTTAAAAGAACTTGTGAAAGTCTCAACATTTTTCCACTCACAGCAATCTGAAGGGTATACTTCTATAAATACGAGACAAATAGTTACATAGATATCATGAAATTTCTCATCAATGAGTTGCAAATACTTATTGTTTGCAATGTTTCGTTGAAAGAGCACAGTGGGCGCAATATGTATTGTTTTTACATGAATACATGTTGTACAAATGCCTCTGTTACAAGGTAAGAATCAACATTCCTTTGTCTGAGCTAAAATTTTACCCTTTAGTTGCTTTGATACATTTGCAATTGCAGATGCTTTCACCCTAAAAGCTCCCTTCATACTTGGATGCATATGTACCCAAGACAAGCAATGATACATATTAGTGATCCAATGCCCTTGGCAATTTACCTCCTTGCATTGGATACACCCCTAGAGGAGGAGAGCGATGAAGATACAACTCATAGGTTGGTGCTATCACATACATGAAAGAAGAACCGATTGAAGAGCTCATAAATGTTAAAGAGGAACATCGGGTGGTGACAGAGCAAGGGTTGGCTCTCATGGTGCCATATTCTTCAGAAAAACCACAAGTCGACAAGCCCAACCTTGCCTCCTTGATGCCCATTGAAGTAGATGGTGTATAATACTTACTTCTATCAAATGTGCTGCAATACTTGGAAATGAAGGAAGAAGAGTTGTTTTCCATCCTAGTCAGGGATTTGATGGAAGACCTGATCGATTATAATGACACGGATGTGCATTCGATGATGGCAAAGATTGGACAATATGATGGCACAACCTTAGATACAGTGAGTGCCATCATAGCAGCACAGGAGCATATTACCTCAGCTGAAAAAGATTACCTTGTGTCGAATGCTAAATTTGAAGCACTACATCATGATCTATTCGAACTAAGGCCCCAACTTCCTACCAAGGAGTTTGTAGATCCCTCTGTCCAAAGAGGTGCCTCACTGACACACAAGGAAATGAAGATACAAGATGATCTGGAGAAGGTGAGATTTCTAACTACCATATATTTTTATGTAATGAAACTTGATGATAGGGTGCATCCTGTCGCCAGGAGTCCACCGTTGAAATCTTGTCAAAAAATGATGTCTACAACTACCTTGGCGTCTAGGACCCCGAAGTCCAGCGATGAAATCTTGGCCAGAAAGTGGCCCCAGAAGTCATACTTCAAGCAGGGTCGCTATAGGCATCATTTTTTGCCAAGATTTCACCGATGAACTCCAAGAGACCGAGCACCCTACTGTCAAGTTTCATCACTTTCTGATAACTCTAGATTAGTTGCTAAATATATTGTTTGATTTGACTTTGTCATTTAGGGCATATTGTATATAGATAAGTTTGCATCAAGGCAAGAAGGAGCTCGACATGCAAATTGACGGAAGAATTCAGCTCTAAAGGAGTACATTGGCAAAATTATTGCAGACTTAGTGGTCTTCCATAAGAAGTGCTCACCACGAGGGCAAGAAACAATCATGAAAATTCGAGCTTTGACCAAGTTTGGACCTTTTCGAGCAATACCTATGACAACTAACTTGGAGAAGGTGGTGCTAATTAGCTTCTTTACTAAAACCCGTGGTGGAGAAATGTGTGTGCTTGCTACATTAGGCAACCTTGCTAAAGTATCAGATCCACTTCTCCTGAAGAAAGAGCTGAAGGGAGAACATGTCATTTTTGAGGCAAAGAAGGAACTTCTACTTTCATCGGAAGCTGGCCCCTCCTCTCCACCGATGAAAAAGCCAAGGAATGAATGAGAGTTCTTGTTGGCTATCGACTTTTTGTATCTGCCATCACTACAGCAATCGCATGTAATTTTCTTGATGAATATAATATATTTTACTTTTTTCCTATTTAAAAATATTTATTGAATAAATTTTGTGGTTCATGTAAGTGTGATGATAATGTGTGGTACATGAATGACACATTCGCATACGTTAACATAATCCAATTTAATTATGTCAATGCGTAGTACTGTACTTGCGATTGTGCATAAGCAATAATGTAACTCGTATCCATGCTATTACGACTTTCAATGTGTTCGTACATTTAAAAAAATTAAGAGTCGTGTGTTTCAAGAAACAAAACAAAACAACTCTACTCAATTATTTGAATTTAGTACACATCACATGAGATATTATGTATATATATATATATATATATATTCCAATGTGGCAAAGTATACAAAAAATTTTGGCCTTCCAAGATGTTATGGTGCTATAATACTCATTACAAAACCTTGGATCATTAATCTCATAACCTATGGAGGAGTCCCCTTGCCGTGTCAAAGCCAAACGATAAAGTTCATGTCTTTATCTGTGATTGTGACGCGCTTTGCATGGATGGCCGCTAGCTATGTATCATCGAACAAGTCGATGAGAAACCCCTCTGCAGTCGTTTGCAGGGCCTCCAAAGCTACAGCAGTCCACCTTCCTATTGGTGGGCCATCCCGCACTCGCGCCCAAAACCATCCCTTTCAGCTCCAAGTCTTGCATGACTTCCCGAACAACCTTATGAAAAGATCTTTTCGGGATGGGAAGATCATATCCACATTGGATTCTCCTTATCTCCCAAAGGGCGTCACTGCCCTGTTTCCATCTCCTCTTCTCCTATGGTGGTCATTGTACTCTATGGGGAGCACCTGTTGATGTACTAGAGGAACCTTCACCTTGTGATCCAGGTGGTAGGCCTTGGTGTGAGGCATTCTCGTGGCTGAAATGGTGACATGCTTGCTCGGTGCGGAGGGCAAGATGGAGAAGAGATAGAGGTTGGGGGTGTGAGAATGGATGAAGCAAAGAAAGCAAGATGTGAAAATGAGAAGAAGAATGAACTTTTAACCCATTTAAACCCCAAAATCGGGTTAATGCAACTTTATACGCAATGTCCATCGTGTGATCGTAAATCCATAACCTTTTATCGGAATGCGACAAAACTTCACACGTACACTCGTTAGGTGGCCAAGAGTAGCAAAGTGGCTCCAAACTCAAGACTTTGGACCAAGGGTCTGTATGTATTTTTTTTCCCAAGAAAAATTAATTTGGGCTCTTGGCCACCTAACGAGTGCACCTGTGAAGTTCCATCCCATTCCGATACAATTTAGTATTTTAAAAATTCTCACACACCAAAATTATGGATGGATTGATAATCGGTAAATCAACATTGCGACTACTGGCTCTTAGAAACTTCGCACAACATAGACTATACAAAGGCATCAGGAGTAAAGTCTACAACAAGAAATGGTAATTTTTTGCATGTTTTTTCTATTGAAATTGACTATGCTAACAAAAACTGTAAGTAAGAGTTGAAAATACAGCGAAGATGCACAGCCAAAGTTGAGAGCAAATGACAATAGTAAAAATTTAATTCATATTTTAAGGACATATACAACAGTTTTGCACTGGGACATTGTCATATGTCCAATGCATGAGGAGAACACTATGCCAAAAAAGATAACATTACAAACTGTGTTCATTTCATTGGAATGAATGCATCCTTCACTGCTTGAAGATTTCTTACAAGTCGAAAGTCCTTGGGAGTTACAGTAATGCACTTTGCATGTATTGCACAACGCTGAGTATCAGTCATCAAGTTAACTAAAAATGCATTTGCAGCACACTGTAGAGCATGAAGACATTCTTTTGTGAAGCGATTGGGTCTATCCTGACCTTGTGCCAAAAGCCACCTCCTACATTCTGTGAGGTAGAGGTCTTGCACAATCTCATGAATAAGTCTTGAGAAGCTCGCCTTCGGAATGGTGAGATCAAAAGAGCCTTGATACCTCTCTCGATTTCTCTCAGGGCCACTGTACTTGGCTTCCACATGCATTTCTTGTGGGGATGCTAAGGAGGACCCTTGTGAGTGCAGCTTGAGGAAGCTGGGTTAGGTTGAGAAGGGGGTGTATCTGAGCTAGTAGATGCTCCAAGGGGCTGAACATGATATGGGGCTCTAAGCGGAAGCTTATTTGCAACTACTTTAGGCCTAGCCATCTTTCCTGCACAAGAGATATGAGAACTCAATGAATAAGATAGAAAGTGAAACCCTCTTTTATATAACCCTTAACTATAAGACTCATTCACATAGATACACACTCTCTCTTTCTCTCTTAAACCATGAATTGCATTCACACTAAACACATTGTTCATCTTACTATCTTAACTCTCTTCGAACCCATTTGTTGCCTTGTCAAAGCCTTGTTTCTAGCCACTTGGAATGGTTTTCTTTGGCACTTGAGGCTTCATAACGCACTCTTTTAGTGACACGATGTGATTCTATCATGTCTACATCCGATTCATCAACACTTTCATTTTCTCTCTTTTGCGAGAGTTTAACTTTGTCCGCTACTATAATCCTATACCATCAAGATAGCAATTGGATCATTGGATTGCTACCATTCACCCTCCACCATGATCAGTTTTTCTTTGGTATGCACCCCATGCTATCCAATGTGAATTGTCCATCCCTTGTGTGGACCAAATTCTGAAGCTTCCCTTTTCTCCAAAGTATGATCCATGTGCCTCAAGGATATGCTTAAAGACACATATCACACATGAGTAAAACTATGCTCAATAGTTTATACAATTCATACAATTTTAAAATATTAACTTAGTACGCATCATGTAATGTGTGATAGAGCTTTTGCCCCACGCTTCCACCATGTTTTCATAGAAGCTATGCACAACATCGATAAATTCTTGCTTATCTTCATTGTTAAATACCATCTCGCGAAGTAAAGGAGCCAATTTGTTAAGACTTATCCAAACCTTAGCTTTGGTCAACCTTATTTTTCCTCCATTACTTCAATCAAGAACTGCAAAATGTAACTTTTTTCACCCATCATAGTCCTGCAGCCTACGAACCATGACATTCCCTTCCTCATTCATGGGTGCTGAGAGAAACTTCCTAGCCTTTGCTCCTCCAAAGCAAGGCTTTTTTGGCAAGTTGTCAAATTTTCCTAATCTCTTCTCATCTTTTTCAATCGTCACTTGATGCTTGTATAGCCCAATTTCTGATAGGACTCACTCCACATTCCTACAGGTTGCAATGTCTTCTTTTTCTGATTGCATCCTATAAGCAAAGCAAATGTATTCATATACAAGTTTCTCCATGATTCTGACAAAAGCATGCAATGAAAAAATGTGAATATGATCCAATGGAATGTTGAAGATGGGCTTCCAAGTGGAATCTTTTATATTGCGTGTCGATGCAGCACTTGTCACCCTTTGCCAGTTCTTCTTTCCGTCCTTTTCTTCCACCCTCTCTATCAAGCAATATAGGCATGGATTCTTGTATTTGCACCATTGGAGATTCCACACATGCATTTTAAAGTTTTCAAGTCTCCTGCAAGATGCCATTCAACCAAGTATTGACCATACCCTTCAAGCGAGAGCATCTCACCATGTTCTTGACGATCGATGATGCTTGAAATGCTTGTGTGCATAAAGAACAACTGCATTACCTCAAATCTTTCCTTAGGAACTTCAAATGCAGCGAGCCACCACACATGGCACTCAGATTGAACACTAAAGTTCCCTGGGTTATTCTTATCGAATTGTAAAGCTCTATTCATCAGAGTTACACTAACTCTTTCAAGCTCTATTCATTAGAGTTACACTAACTCTTTCAAGCTTTGCTCCTTTGACGACCTCACTTTTATCTAATTTTATAATAAACTACAATTTACCATTACATTCCTCAATAGACATATTGTAGTACATTACCATTGCTGACTACACCTTGAACAATTTTAAATAGTAATTGTTGAGTTCAGTGAACTTCACCTCATATGCATTTTTTGTCCCAACCTTTAGTGTTTCTATATATTGAACATGCACGGGATCTCCTATCAGCTCCAAAACCTTTGTATTAAGTTGTCGTCGGGCCTCTATTAACTTTGAAGGTTAAGGAAGAGGCACGATTCTATTTCTCTTCATCAGCACATGACCAAACGCAGCCTTCACACCTTTGAATATCTTTGAGTAAGTCGTCATGCTAATACCGACCCTGTCACAAATGGATTGTGCATCCACAGCTGAGAACTCATTTGACACATCTTTTAATGTGCACTCAATCACATTTTCCTTCACAGCCTTAAACTTAGGATTCCTCAAAGTGTTTTCCAATGTACTTGCCTTCAGCAATCTACTAATACATAATCCAACCTCACCCTGACCTAGGTTCTCATTTTGAGCTACCTTACATGCTTTGATATGTGGCTTCCACTGGCTGCTATTCACAATTATCTCATTGATTGGTTGCTTCTTTTGTTTGCGCTCTTGTGTTAGCTTATTATTGATATTTCTCAGGTTGTCCAATTGTGCCTTTGCCTCCTCATATGAGACACTAATGTCATGGATAGTGTCCTGCATTGAAATAATTTGATTGTTTTATTGAATTATAGTGTTATTGAGCTATACCACTTGTCCTATGAGCTAGTGTATATAAAGTTGATGTGCAGCGATCACATCATGACAATTTTTTATGGTTACTTGGCAAGTTGTAAATACTTTGAATGCTTGATCATTGAGCCGCCTAGTGTAACCGAGCAACCCATTTTCACCCTTGCACACATACTTTAGCAAATTTGTGATTTTTGAGAAAGTAGGAGGTCTATTGTTTAAGGGGTCAACCCACAAGTCCACATGTTTCAATCCCATTTGCCCGTAACTCTGCAAAACTTGAGGGTTAGCAGTGGTACGTTGGGTTCTTTTGAATAATGGGACGTATTCAATCTCTACCTTAACATGCAGTTCCTTCTTTCATGTATTCATTTTACTATTAATAGAAATGGGGAGCCTACTTAGTTGTCATAGGAGGTAGAGTGGAGATGCACAGAGAGGCACACAAAGGTGCCAAGGGAAAGGAGGGTGTAAGTAATTCACTCTGTTAATGAATGTTGCATAAACATAGAGAAGAGGTCACAATAGAGCCATGAGAGAGTAAAGATATGGGAGAAAATAGCTCACAGGATAGGGATGTCCAAGACTTCTCATATTTTAGACATTTCTATTTTACCTCCAAAAACATTTCAAAAAAATATGAAATTTGACTAGTTGGTTTTTTTAAAACCAAAAGCTAGAATATAAAAATCCCCAAAATATCTTAAAAAGAACTTTCGAAATTTTATTTTTCTTGTTCTCAATTAAAAAATCAATTACCTTGTATCTTCTAATCATTTTGTATTGAAAACAAAGCACCACACTCCCGTAACTAACTCTAAAATTTGGTTGAAAAAGACTTCTTGAATGATCTGAGTATATATTTATAGATAATATAAAAAAGAAAAAATGAGATTGCAAAAGTGGAGAGAGGAGGATTATTTTACTATTCTTCTCTTCTCTTTTCCTTGTTTTAAGGAGGGGGAGGGGAGGCGGGCTACTAAAAGGCCCATTTGTGAGTTCATTTTTTTCCTAATGATGCTTAAAATCATCGACATCCAAAAATGGGCTTCAAAATTAAACATTGGATCGCGATGGATTATGCACACACACACACACACACACACACACATATATATACATATATATATATACATATACATATATATACATACATACATACATACATATATATATTATATATATATATAATGTGCGTACGCGCGCACGCGCACGTGTGCTAACATCCTAGCCTACACCACTCGACTTCATTTGCAACCTTCACCTTAAATTTTGGGTTTCATTTTGACACTTTGTCTTCAAAATATAAGTAAAACATTAGTGTGATTTGACGCTTAAAATCATCAACACCCAAAATGGGCTTCAAAATTAAACATTGGATCATCGTGGGCGTACTATAAGGAAGAAGAAATAATTTGAACATAGAGAGAGAGAGAGAGAGAGAGAGAGAGAGAGAGAGAGAGAGTGTGTGTGTGTGTGTGTGTGTGTGTGTGTGTGCACATATACGTGTATGCATATTTATCTCACCAACAAAGAGATGAAAAGAACAAGAAGTTGCCCAGTGATATTGCCACAAATGACAATAGATAGATAAACCTAAATTTCTATCATGCCAAAGAGTGTCCCCCCTCACAAAAAGATATTTTTTGGTGTGAGAGAGAGAGAGAGAGAGAGAGAGAGAGAGAGAGAGAGATCAAAATGTGCGTGTAGAGAGAGAGAGAGAGAGAATATAGAAAAAAAGGGAGAAAAAATAGATGAGAGAGAGGAAACATATGAGAGAAAACAAGTAACAAGAGAGGGCACGAGATGGGCAAATATTTGAGAGAAAAAGGAAGGGAAAATGGGAAGAGAGAGAGAGAGAGAATGAGTGAAACAAAAGAGAAAGATGAGGAAAGCAAAATACAATGTGTAGAGAAGAAGTTAGGAAGGTAAAGTTGCAACTTTGCTTCCTTCACGAAGGAGCTTCACAGCAACTTTGTGCAAAATGCTAGCTCCTTTTAACTAAGGCAACTCGAATCTTGATTCAAGGTTAGCCCCACCCTATAAATTCATCACCTACCACACTCCAAACGATGCTCAAAACTAGACTCCATAACATAAGGTCATCAAATTAAAAATTGGTCTTTGCTGAGTCTACTACTGAGGGATGCAACAAAATCCCTTATAAATGGTTTGAAGCATAAAACATCTAGTATTGGCCATTATAATGTTTGATTGATTTATAGCATTTTGTCAACACATGGATAACCACCAAATTTTGAAGTGATGGTCCAAAACATGTAGTTGAGCACATCATATTCAATATTTCTTTAGTTCATGTTGCAAAAACTCATTGATTAGCAAATATTGGAAGCTACATCCTATTGATCAAGTTTCTAGAATAAGTATATTTAAAACATGTTCTTTGTTACTAAGTCTTTGCTTAACAAGGAACTTATCTATAAG
This sequence comes from Lygodium microphyllum, assembly GCF_053477565.2. Taxonomy (NCBI): domain Eukaryota; kingdom Viridiplantae; phylum Streptophyta; class Polypodiopsida; order Schizaeales; family Lygodiaceae; genus Lygodium; species Lygodium microphyllum. The sequence goes on along the minus strand of NC_141140.1, from coordinate 92,447,214 downwards.
ATAAGAAAACCTCAACAAAAGAAGTTAAGACTAGCAACCCCTATACCTAACTACATACAAAGAATAATATAACAAAACATTGCCAATGATCCTCCATGTGTCATTCCTATTTTGAAAGAAGCAATAAGTAGACTATTCCAAGCGGCCAAACACTTGCTTAATAGAATGGCATAGTACATGTTGGTTGCATCTCCTTGCTTGTCTAGTTGCACAATCCATATACTCTTTTAAGTGTAAATTAGAAGTTTTTCCTTGTTTGGGATGTGACATTGATGCATAGAAAAGAACTAGCCAACTTGGGATATGCCATCCCAAGTTTTTCCTTGCTTAGGATGTGGCATCGATGCATAGAAAACAACTAGCTAACTTGGGAAGCATTGCCTGCCAAGCTCCTTAACCACACTATGTGACTTGTGTGCCTAAAATGCAAGAGAATTTGCAGCGAAATTACATTTAGTCATGAGAAACAAAAGTTTCGGTCCTTCAAAAGTAGAAAAATGCACTCATGCAGAATATGTTTTAGCCATCCACAAGAACACTACATACAACACAAGAACCAAGAGTGAAAAGGGAAGCGACAACTAATGTATCATAAGTTGTATGAAGTAAACAAGCTACCATTCAATATACATTTTATGGTATCAAACAAACAAGACCACAACACAAGGACCACGGTTGGAAAGGGAAGTAGCAGCTTATGTATTATGTAATGTCTAGACTCTACAATACTGTATTGCCTGCAATGCTCCTGTTGCCACCTCACCAACAGTCTGTCAGCTTACACAGAAAACCAGGGCATGCTATATATCAATTTAGCAGTAGTTTTAACACTCCTTTCTAGAAGCACAGAATCTTGAATAAAAAGGAAAAGGCAAAGGGCAACTAGTCAGGTCAATCGCTGGGCCTTGACGCTGTGTCATGAATTGCTTATAGTTCGGAAAAGACAATTGAAGTCCAGAAAGATTCGACCCATCATTGTATTCATTCCTTTGCTCTGCTGTCCTGCATTTCTTCTGCAATATGTGCATTGCAGTATGTGCATTATGCACAGTATTTGATAGACGATGTGAAGCCTAAATCAGACAGCAAGAAAGCTGTTCACCAATTCCCACATTGATGATAAGCATCCATGCCCAGACCACCACCCTTTACATAAACCCACAAAGAGAGTGGACAGCACATACTACATTCTGCCAAAATTGTCAACTTTCCTCTGTCTGCCTATGTTTGCTGTTCTTCTCAAAAATGCGGTGTGTATATTACAAAGGAGGAATTCTAACCTCACTTATTCCAACCTACAAAACCTGACTTGAGGATTATGTTTTTCAGTAACATGAAAAGCAACAGAGGGTTAGGTTCGTCTCTTCGATATCCACCCTCAGTTTCCTTACCTATAATAGATGGCCAGAAAACATCTACTGATGTGGAGCCTTGATGCGCTCTGTGAATGACGGGTCCAAAATGTATGCTTCATATGATATATATTATCATGCGATCATTGGATAGTCATCCAATGATAGAACTTCACAAGTCATAACACTGACATTCTCCTCATTGTTTTGCCTGCAGAAGCATCAAATAGAGCTGAATGAAAACTCTGATAGTCAACAACACTTTCAGTTACTGAAGAATGAGTGATTACTCTCAAACAGACCATCACATGTTTCTGAAAGTACATACTCCAAATGTGCTTCTGCATGCAATCCCTTGATTACCTGAGAGTAGAGAAAAGTTCCCAGAATGGCCACTGCTGCACCAACTGCATTGATGGGTCTAACAGGAGTCTGAAAAATGATTATTGATGACACTATGACCGATACTCGTTTCATTGTGTTGCCAATGCTGAATGTCAGCGGCGAGATCTCATCCAAGGACATGTAAGAAACTTGATTATAGAGGTGATAGAACACACTCTGTGCTACCACCCACCTATACAACAGAAGATGAAAGCATTGAGATTCAATTACCTAACCACAAATTATCAGAATAAAACAAAGTACCAATTTCCACAACTACTTACCATACGAATTGTGGGCCAATCTTCTGTACTGCAGCCTGCCAACCTTGTGCCCACATCTTAGGGCCCTCCACAGCAAAGGCAAACGGTGTTAAAAACACTAGTGAGAGGATGGACAAGCACGCATAATAGTTCATGCCCCCTACAGATTTGCCTTTCATGCCCTTCTTTGAGAAAATGTTCCTAAACACAAACGCCAAGTTGGAGATCATGGCACCCATGAATCCTGCAGGATTGACAGGCATTAGCTAGCAATCACACATACTTAAGGTCCATAAGGTCAATGTAAGTGTGAAAGAAAGAAATGTTTTCTAATTACCAGTCATGTTAAAGTTCAGCTCTGTCAATGCAGTGAGGCCACAACCTCCAATGATGGGAATCAGAGAAAGATAAACAGGGATAGGGAAGTGCTCTCCGAGGAGGAAGCGTGAAACCAGCACACTGAATGCTGGTTCAGCACTCTTTATGATGTGGGTAAAAGAGACTGCAACCTTAGACATGCTCACAGTCGCAGCAACATGGCCAATGGTATGTGCTAGTGCAACCTGAGAGGCAGAGGAGTCAGAACACATTTACTACCAACAAAACGGAAAACTCAAAAACTGATTAGTGCATCACTAATTAGAACATGCCAAACAAAACAGACAAAATTCTCCAGTGTGTTTGAACAGAAGCACATTACTAATTAGAACATATGAAGCAAAATACATATTAAAACCTTCAGTAGAAACCAACATGAGCACATTAGGCACTGAATAAAAGTAGCGATCACCAATTTGAGAGACTTAAATATATCAGCGGATGGTATACCAGCAGGTCTATCATGAGCTATTTATAAGACTATCCAGTTAAAGACCCAAAGGACAAGCTCCGTTTACATTCTGATTCATCAAGTCAAAGCAGGAATCATACACATGGCCAACCTGTGGTGCTCCATGACTGTTGAATTCTCTAAAGAGGAAAAACGAAAATGTCCTGCATGCTTTGGATGCTGTTATCACTTAAATGCGGTGATGAAACACCATTATCACTTGGGGAATCAACACATAAAGCTTTATACCCCACTCCCACTCCCACCCCCTCCCACCCCTTTTCCCTGTTCTCAACAAGTTCAAAAGAAGAAAACAAGGACAATAAATGTGACAATAAGTGCTTAAATCGCTGGCTTACCGGTGCCAGAGCTTTCCAGAATTCCAAATCAACTTTTGGACGCTCAGCAATACCAGTGACCCATGACAAGAGCATGATCAAGGAACCAGCAGCCAGTGAAAGCGTGGATGTCAACCATGGGTAAGGAAAGACATTAAGCACTTTCTTGTTATAGATGTTGAAGACCACATTGAGTGCCCACCATGTAGCAAAGTATGTGCCAATCTTCATCCTGCGGCCAGTGTCGCTGACAGCTTCTTGTACTTCCAAGTCTGAGGTAGGACGAGCATCATCACCGTCAGAGAATGTATCCGATGTACCTGCCTCATAGGCTTTTGCCTCAATCATCTGGGAAGGTTGTCTGTAATGCAGCAGACCCAGGCCCAGTGCAGGTATTCTGCTGAGATTTTTGTGCACCAATGGATTCCCATGCAGGAAGGCCGTTCTGCAGAGAGATTGCCCCTTCAGAGAGACCATGGTGGCTCTCTTTCGTGAAGGCTGGCAAATTAAGCCAGACTGGCTTGTTGCAGCAGGTGGGTTTTTGCCAACTACTGTGGTTTTGCTTGAGAAACTGTATGTTGCTTCTGCCATCATCAGATTGCTAGTTTGCGCCATCATCATGGTGCTTGCCATCTCTGCTGCACCTTCTGTTTCTTTCCCTTAGATCACTCTAATCTGGCTCAACAACTGAAATCACAAAACAATTACAGGATTAGACAACATTACCACATGCGCATACAAAAAAAATTATTAAAGAATGACTCTAATCTGGTATCAACCACTGAAATCACAAATCAATTCCCGGGTCAGACAGCATTACCACATGCACACACTAAATTTTTTATTAAAATGACTCTAATCTCATTCGATAACTGGAATCACAAAACCATTACTCGATTAGACATCATCAACACATGCACATACAAAAATTCTGATTGAACAAGAAGGCTAAGATTTCTTTTACCCCTTTTTAATTTTTTTAAAAAAACTACATAAATAAATAAAATATTTTGCTTATTTCAAAGACAATCTTTCATTCAGACATGGCAGATCGTGAAATATCAATGATAAATAAATAAAATATTTTGCTTATTTCAAAGGCAATCTTTCATTCAGACATGGCAGATCGTGAAATATCAATGATAACTGCGGAGATTATTCCAAGAACCCAAACTTACTAACCGATCAAAGCTAGCCATTAATTGATCAATCCAAAATATTGTAGTGGCACAGTACCTGCTGGACTTTTTGGAGAGAAGCCCAGAGAGGAAATTCAGCACGGCAGGCTTGTCGATGGAGATGCAATGCATAAAAATGATCAGATCGGGATTACAGAAAGAGAGAGAGAGAGAGAGAGAGAGAGAGCAAATAAGATCAGAAAGAAAGAAAGAAAGCAAGCAAGCAAACACAAAATTCAAACGCAAAACCCAAAAGAGGAAAAAAAATTTATAAAAAGGGAAAATAAGGAAAAGAAAACGCAGGAAGACCTGGCCTTTCAGCCCGTGAGTCTCAAGCAAAAGCAAGAAAAAGGCAGGCAGGCAGGCGAGAGAGAGAGAGAGAGAGAGAGAGAGAATCTTCTTAACCCATCTCTTAATCTTTGCACTAATCACTTGTATTCTTATCGGTCATCTTATATAAGCATCTATAATGATAATTATTAATATTAATATAATTAATCATGATTATAAATCATTATTTATAAATACTGTAGTCATATTAATTCGTTATTTGACCTTGTTGTGGTTCCTTTTCTCGATTGGTGCGTTCGGCCTTTCCTCCATCCGCCCATTGAAAAGTGTATTAAACTGCCCACCACCCCCACCTTCCTATCATACCAATACCAATGTGTTTAACAATTGAAGAATCTGCTCTCCCCCATTTTTTAATTAATTTCCTTTTTCAACTAATTTCTTATTTATTTGGTCCGTCCTCTCGAGTCTCGCCCCATCTAGGCTTGGCGGCAAATATCTGTGGTCTAACCTAGCCTTTAGTTTTCTTTTGTTTTTTTAATGAGTAAATAATTTGATATTTACTATCATTGAAATACTAGCCATGGTGCTAACTCTATGCACCAGCTTAAGTGTGGCAACTTCACGCCAAAGCCCCTCTCTTACTATTGGTTTGTCATCTATCCTATATATTAATGTATATCCTATATATTAACTTAGGGAGATTAGTCTTTTTAGGTGGGGAGTTAAGCTTGGTAAGGAGTTACACACACACTTACACACATAATATAATTAATATAAAAATTACTATATAATTATTTAATTACTATATTATAAATATATTACTTATATACTTACTATTTGACAATGGAAAGATTTTACATTAACACACACACATCCATATACATACATAATATTGTATTGTTATAATGGCATATTGTAATACATACATATATATGTATATGTTTATTATGTAAATTATTACAAACATGTGTGTGTGTGTGTGTGTGTGTGTGTGTGCGTGCGTGCGTGCGTGCGTGCGTGCGTGTGTGTGTTCATATATAATAATTTATATCAATAGATTTATTATCACATGAATTTATTATATATATAATTTTCTTATATAAATTATTAAATATAGGTTTATATATATGTTCATTTTATAAATTATCTTATATATGTTCTCTAAATGTATATTTTTATTATAAGTGTATATTAATATATTTTTATATATTAAATTTATATATATATATACCTATATTAATATTATATTTTTTATTATAACATATATGATATAATAAATGCAATATAAACATTTATTATTATATAGATTATTATGTATATGTTCATACATGATAATTTATATAAATATGTTTTTTTCATATAAGTTTATTATATACATATAGATATATACAAAAATATATTTATATAGATTATCATATTTCTATTTTTATATATACATTTGTATATATGAATGTATAAAATGTATATATGAATGTATATAAACATATATATACAAAAACGTTTAAACGTAATACAAATTACAAAAAATGTACATATATACATTTAAACATATATATAAAATTTATATATTACATTTTTGTATATATAAATGTATATATACAAATAAATGTATATATAAATGTATATTATCATATGTTTATTTGTGTATATACATTTTTTGTATATATATACATTTATATATGATAATTTATATACTTACATATATTAGTATTATAATAGTTTATTATAATGTAAATTATATAATTATTAAAATATTTTGCTTATATATTACATATACTAATATTATGTGTTCGTTATATTTAACATGCTTTTATATATTATGTTTTTAAATATATGTATATTAATATTATGCACAAACCGAGGGGCTCACTTCCAATTTACAAAAGCTTGTTTACATATAAACAAATGGATCACATCCAATTCCACTATGATAACTCGACTTTCCTACCTCCCTTTATACTTGCTCTCGACTCTCTTAATCGTGTAACTATGCATATGGGACAAATGCTTTCTTCCTCTCTAGCTCCCTAGACCCATTACGGGTGGGCTCAATGCACAAGCCACCATGTGGCTGTCATAGGAATGGCCCTGGAATGGACATGTGTCCCCTCCCCAAAGCTTGTAATAATAATAGTAAGAGATTTACAATCCACCTTTTAGGTGCCACGGGCTAGTACAAAAAGTTGATTGATGCCCCAAAAGCAAAATCAAACTTTGGCTCCCTTCCTGTGAGTATTGTAAGAGAGGTTTTAGCCTTACTTGGGAGAATTGGAAAGAAGGGCCAGATCTTCAAGGAAGGTCTAACCTAGTCTTTAGTTAATATATTGAAAGCACAAACTTTCACAATTTAAAAATAAGCTCTCCGTGATTTTTAAACTTGATTTTTTATTTGTTTGGTCTCCCCCCCTCTTGTGCCACAGAGGCTTGGGAGCAATGTCCTTGGTTTTTTATTTGTTTGGTCTCCCCTCCTCTTGTGCCATAGAGGCTTTGGAGAAATGTCCTTTGTTTGGGACATTGAACCTAAACTTTTGTTAATATATAAAATCAAAAAAGATGGGAGAACAACTTTAGGGTGAACACAAACACTATAGCATAGCACTTTCGTCAATACCATTAACAATGTTTTTTAGTAAGCAATACAAAAACTTTCTTTTAATGCATCACATTTGATATTAATACAAAACCATTTGACTTAAAATTTTTGGAGAGTTTTTTTTGTTATTTTTATAAGTAATTTTTATAAAAGATTCTAAGCTTTCTTCTTCAAGTTTTTTTTTAAAATAATGCTTTGGGTTGTAGTCAAAGTAGAGTATCATCCCAAGGGAGCAACGACAACTAGTGTTAGTCCCTAATGCATTAGCAAAACTTTTGTAAGCCTGAGCATAGCCAATGTTCAATTAAAAAATTTTATCATCTCATACAAAAACTTTTCATTTCAAAAACCATGGGCCTTTATTAGCATTACAATAAGGGCATGCTATTATGATTGTTGATGTTCCACTTTTAGTTAACTAAAGTCCACAATGTCATGTGTCACTGTTAGTTGGCTAAAGTCCACAACGTCATGTGTCACTCACATGTCTCTTTCATTTTCCCTTTGATAACCTTTCGATACAACTAGGTCATTTTTTCTACCTTAAGACATCTTGGGGTTGTCCCAAGCGCATAAAAATCCTCTTCTTCAAACTTATTCTTCATGGAATTGTTTTGAGTACATAAGAAGGTGATGTAATCACAAGGGCCTATTGAGGTAAGAGCAAAGGTAACATTCAAATGCTTAATAAAGGGAAGATACTAACAACCAAACAAATATCAATATCAAAAATATAACTAGATGTCAAATTTACATAGCAAGGCATTCTTTGTTAAAACAATAACTAGAGGGAAAATGCACATGACAAAGCATTAAACTTGTAAAATGGCTAGAATGGAACTTCAATTGAAACACATTCCTAGTACCAACTAAGATGTTAAGTGATATATAAAGGGCTTTTTTTAATGGTACTTCAAGTGTTAAAACATATAACATAAGGCTATGTTTGGTAGGGATTAGTTTGCCTCTAACAATGAGAGAAGTTCTCTCCATGAACTAGATGTGTGTGCATCTTTCCACACAAATGAGTATTGCATATATGTTGAAATGTCCTAGATAGTAAAAGTTCCTTTATTTATGTGTATAAATATATTTATATATATTAAGTAGGAGTGGGGGCAAGTACCATGTGGCACGCTCCCACCCCTCCTATAATTGCTAAGGTGAGTGCCATGTGGCGACACCTTCGACTCCCCCACCCCACTTGCAACCCCTGCACCCCCTACATGCACTTGCGCACAACCTAGAACCCACACCTACCCACGTCTACATGACCACATAGTGCCCACGTGTTGCCCATATGGGTGGGATGTATGTATGTGTGTATGTTATAGATCCATACACACACATATCTATTAGGCTATGTTTGGTAGTGTTTAGTTTGCCTCTAACAAAGAGAGAAGTTCACTCCATGAACTAGATGTGTCTGTGTCCACATAAGCGAGTATTGTGTATATATTGGAATGTCCTAGATAGTAAAAGTTATTTTATTTTTGTATATATTTATATTTATTTATATTAAGCAAGAGTGGGGGGTGAGTGCCATGTGGCATGCTCCGACCCCTCTTGCAATTGCCAGGGGTGCCATGTGGCAACACATGACTCCCCCACCTCACCTACAAACCCCGCACACCCCACAGGTGCCCGTTCATGACTTGGCACCCACACCCACCCATGCGCCCTACATGATGCCCACGTGTTGTCGATATGAGTGATGTGTGTGTGTGTGTGTGTGTGTGTGTGTGTGTGTGTGTGTGTGTGTGTGTGTGTGTGTGTGTGTGTGTGTGTGTGTGTGTTCTTTGAATCCAATTTGTGATCCATACAAGTGTTCACTATGCCGAAGGTAGCTAGCCACTTACGATTTGTCAACATTCATCTACAATCCATGGACAACAATCTAGGAGTTTTATGAGGTGGAAATCTCATGTACGGTTCTGTATGTTCAAGCTTAATTTTCAAATTATGAATAATTAAGTAGAAAAAAAAACCATGATGATTCATACTTATGTTTTTGTTCAGTCATCACTACTTTGGTCACCAACCACCTTTTGTTGTAGTATATATATAGCATTCCCAAGTGTATGTTGTATATGGAGATAACAGTGTAGGGTGTGGACTTCTAGCCCATATGTTTGTATGTGTGTCATTGTGTGTGTGTCACTACAAGATATAAGCCTTATGCCGATGTTAAAAGCGACGAAAATGTTCATAAAGAAATTTGCCCCCGTCGTCGCAAAAAGTGTCGTTATCAGTGTCGCTATTTGCGTCGGTATCAGCATCGCATTTGTGACGCTGATACTCACGCAAATAACGACGCTGATAACAACGCTTTATGACGCATTTTGCGACACTAATAGCAATGCATGCAGTAAATTTGCGATGCTAATAGCGACGGTAACAGGGAAAAAAAATTTGTGGCAGGGCCATACAAAATAGTTTCAGTAATATGTACAATGCTCGTGTAAATAAAGACAAAGTGTACTTAAATCATAACATTGATACATGAAATAAATACATGATCGCATAATGAAAGCGATCGGTACAATCATGGCAAGATACTACTACTACATAGAAAATGTCTACACTGATCACGTGACCAAAAAAGAAGGGTATGTGAGCTCTAGGGATCCAAGGCGAGCTATAGATCCTCGCCATCTGAAACCTTGTCCCGCCACAAAGGAGCATCGAACGGACTCTGGAAAAAAAGAAACAACTACACATCAGTCCACCATACAATAATGCATTCTAATTAAACATAGTAACTACGGACAAGAAATATGAGTGACTTACAGGGCCGCCGCGTCCATACAATCAGTCGATCAATGCAATGAGACCGTGCCTCTCTGCATATCGAGTCTCAAGGCCGGTGGGATCGCGATTTGTAATGGAGTGCTGTAAAGAAAACAAAATACAACTGTTAGAAACACGATTGTGAGTACAAAGGATATTGCAAAAAAATAAGCAAGCAAAACAAAAGAAAAACTTACAAAGTCCCCCAGATATATCCTGTGGCCAATACTCCCAAGATGATGAACCACTCCCTCTAGTCGTGCCCTCGCCGCCTCGCGCTGCTGTCTCCAACGTCCTGGAGAATCTGTAGCCTCCTCCCTGAGTCAACGTCAGTCGTCCGCGTCTAGCCACTCGGGCTTTGAAGCCCCACTTTTGAGTGCCTTGCATGCGTCCGATCGTCTGTGTGACATATATGTACGCATGCACTCCATCATCCAGCCTGTAGAAAACCTATTTGCTACGGCTGGTATCGGAAACTCCTCGTGTAAGGCCCTTGCTCCCCTCCGGTATGTTCTTCCAATGATCCAAGATGTTGTGCCAAAAAACTTGTTAGCACAACTCTCTCATGCGAGCCATCACCCTCCTCCCCTCATCATTCATGATGATGGCTCCTGACTTATCATCTACAAGGTAGGCGTACCCCATATCCAAGATGGGTCATCTCCCACCTGCGACCACGCTCTTGGGCATATCCAGGAGACCCCTGTACATCTGGTGTACCTATCGGGGCAGTATCTATCGGAGTAGCACCCATAGGGGTGCCACCTGCGGATGGCTAAGCAAAAGCCGGAGTGACTAGAGTAGACGTCCCCACAGGTGTGACAAATCCCGGAGGTGATGCAACTCCAACAGAACGATGAGACGGAGACACTACGTCCATACCTCCACAGTAACCACCTGAGCCACGCTCTCTGGAATCGCCATGAGAGCGAGGAGTAGCACCTATATCCCAAGCCGACCGCGAGTTCACTGCATCCGGATCTCTGTAGCATCCCCATGAACCACTCCCTCCGTCTGGCCCAAGTTTGGAGCATCAACCTCATCTGTTAGAAACTGAAGCATCAAAGCGCACCGAAGTAGATCTAATAGAGCGGCCTGACAGTGTCCGAGACAGCTCCTGGTCCGCCATATCTCTGAATCTCGTCATCTGATCTGGAGATATATACGTGAAGATCTCCTATAGCTCCTCGTCGCTCATTCCTCGACTCAACCTGATGATCTAAATATCCACAAAGGTCACCTGCACAGACAAAAAATGATGTTAGTATAATCAATATAAATCATACAAAGCACGGTAATATAAATCTTTAAAAAATGATCTTACTTAAAATGCATATCTTATGTACCCTTATAAGCGATTCGTCAACGAATTGAGTAGGTGGATGCTCCAAGTATGAAGTACCTTATGGTCCCATGTCAATCTCCTGACACAACTCCGCATACACTGGAAGGTCGATAGACATGTCGCCACAAAAGAATGAGTCCACCTCATTCTCAAAGAATTCTTGGACTCCTGTATTTCCATCATTGTTACCCGATGCTAGCTCCTCTACGTGCTCCAAGCTTTCGGTGGCCTCCACCGCTTGCAATATCGACCCCTCTATTTGCATATTGTCCTCATCTATGCTCGGAACATCGCTTTGATCATATACTCTCGCACTTCGGGGAGCTGAAGGTATAACATACCACCATTGAGGTTGTCAAGGGTTTGGATAGAAAATTACATGTTCACAATCACGTACAAGAGAGATTTAACTATTGTGACATGTACCATGTCGTAATACAATTTAAAAACACATGAGTTCATGCACTTTTTCACAATGGGCCGGCAACACAAACGTGTCGCGCAAATCCGTCCATTTTTTTTCAAAATGTATTTCGAGAAATCCAGATGGACCTCGTCGAACTATTGCTCCAGCTCCTTCAAGTACCACTTTGAACCACTGCACATCGAATAGGATCATAGAGAAGCTACGATAATCCACTGTGACAATACTTTGCAAGTTCCCAAAATACTCCATCTCATCTATAACCGTGTTTGGATCCATTGCTCGTCATCGGCTCTCTTGCTCGAACCTTGCCATGATACCATAATCTGTTGTGGAGCACATTTTGTCAATACGCTCCATGCGAAAATATCGTCCGTGTGACCATGCTGCACTGTATATTTTGTATTGTACATTGAAACACTCAATTAGTTGCCGCATATAAAATATAGATACGACAAACCCTAAACACGGCATCACTTTTGGACTACATCCCCTCGAGAATTCCCACTCCTTGATTGAGACCTCCGCCCCTTCATGAGATGCTGTGGTCAAAGCTCCATGCAACCATCACGTTGACATAAACCGCTGCATCTCCTCCATGCCCTCTGGATATCAAATCGGTCAATGGTGCATACTACGTCGAAATTCAGATCACGCTTCCTCTTGATCTTTCCTAGCTTGCTGGTACCTAGCGAGCCACGTCTCCATAGAGGTATGGTGCAACATCCAAAAGTGATTCACTTTCTCCTCCATTGCAGCATCTATTCTTTTTTCTATCCCATTTCCAACCACCACATCTTCGGTCAGTCTATCATCGTCATTCAACGACCATAGCATACTATTGTCTGAATCCACCATTGGTAGTCATTGTGAAATATGCACTAGCGCCTCATACACCAACCAGCCTTCAGCCATGTTACCTTCTATCCGAGCTCGTTGTCGCACAAAACCTTTCAGGGTTTTCATGAAGCGCTCCAAGAAGAACATCCACCGCGTATGGACAGGTCTCCACTTCATCTACAAGATGCACAAGAAGGTGGATTTGTATCGTGAGCATGCTGGTAGGCAAGTATTTCTCAAAGAGACAAACCGTCTCCACTGCTCCCCGCCTCACGGATTCAATAGAGAATGTCTTAATCTCCTTCTATAAGATCCATTGTACTAAAGTTGACAACCTGTAAATCGCCCCGTATATTTCTGGAGTAAGGCATCCTACGATCGTGATCGGTAGTACAAACTGCCACAAACGAGAAAGCATTATGAACAACGACTACACTCCAAATAGCAAATACACAGGCCACTTATAATCCATTCGTAGTACAAACCTGACATATCTTATGCCAATCATGGGATTTTAGCCCTGATAATTGGTCGTCTACATGAGAGAATGCATCATACCCGTCAGAGTGCGGATAGACTTGACTATTTGCTTCACAATGCGCTCTTCTTTAGTGGATAAAATCCAAGGAGCGCGAGGTAGCTGCAAGCGACCATCAGCACTCGACTGTGGTCAAAGCACCTCCATCTTGCCTACCTCCTTCAAATCCATTCGTGCCCCTACAGTGACTCTCTTTCCTGTGATGTGGTCCCATAGCAAGCTGCCCACGTTCTTGAAAATATGCATGGGATCTAGCAAGTGGTTGATTTGTAAGTGGGTCCAATATGGCAACTCGTAGAAAACTGAGAACCGTCACATTCCGTTTGGATGTGACTTCGTGTGGACCATTTTCAGCTCGTACCAAATTTGGGCATTCATATGTGCTGGAGGTCGTCCAAGAAAACCTTCCCTAAGTTCATGACCCTCTGGCAAGAAAGCGGTGTGTCCTTGATATACCATCTTCTTCCTGGTTCATGACCTTCGGGAGTCCCGCACAATGGACATGCATGATAACCTGAGATAATCAGACCTATCCCAACACCTTTATCCAGTGAATACAAACTTGAACAAGCTATGATAGATATTACCAACGAGAACGGAAGCCTACTTACTTGAGCACTTTTCGAATCCCGAAAAGTCATGCATGGTCTACATGAGAATGGCTTGAATATTGGCAGACCGTCGACCATCACACTTGCTCATATCTTGCACGATGTCCCCCTCCTTCCACAAAATCTTAAGCTCATCGACTAATGGACGAAGATACACGTCCATATTTTTGACTTTGTAGCAGCCGGGAATGAGTAAGCTAAGGATGAGATGTCCTTTTTTCGTAGAAAGCCATGGATGGATATTGTAGTTGACAAGGACTATAGGCCACACACTGTAAGAAGTTGAGTGCAGACCGAATGGGTTCACGCCATCCATAGCAAGACTGAGCCGAATATTCCTTGGCTCTCAAGCAAAGCCTGGAAAGGTAGAGTCAATATGGCTCCATGCGCGTGAATCCCCTGATATTCGTTGAACTCCATCTGTGGACCTATTCTACGCATGCCACGTTGTCAAGCTCGCCATGCCGGACGTACGAAACATATCGTTTATGTGGGGGATAAGCGAAAAGTGTCTAAGAACTTTTTGAGGGATGGTTTGCCCTTGTAAGTCCTGTCGATACCTGTGAGCACCACACTTTGGACATGTCTCCATAGTCTCGTATTCTCCTCGAAACAGTATGCAATCGTTGATACATGCATGGATGCTATTGTAGTCCATGCTAAGCTTTCGTAAAACATTCCGTACATCATCACGAGACTCAGGCATGGTATTTGCAAGTAGTAATATATGATACTTCAGTAACCTGGAAAAAAATCATAAAACGCCTTGAAAAAGCACAAATGTTTTTAATGATAGTGCTGAAAAGAAATCAACGAAGCGTACATACAAGGTATCTGAACAATTCGGTCACACTCGCATCGCTCCACCCGTATGTTGCTTGCACACTTAGGAGTGCAAGCAGTGTCTTCAGGCGAGATACTCGGCACCCATCATATAACGGTATGGATGCTTCCTCTCTAAGCAGATCAAAAGTCTCGACATCCATGGGCATCAATGCATCGATCATTGCCTCCATCTCAGGCTCCAAGATTATAGATAAGTCTGGAAGGCTGCTTGTCTCCTCTGGTATTGATGGTATAGATTGGGTAGTACCTTCTAAGTGGTGGATTGGCTCAGGCACTCCATCCATCGCACACCCACGAACTCTTCTAATTAGTCACAAAGGGTGCACTCCTCTTTGGGTCGAGAGGTCACCTCCCTGGATAGAAAATTTATGAGCCACACCCAATGTTTTTGTATATGATATTCAATTAGCTTGCGAATACAATGCATGATTGATATACACTTTTCTTACCGTTTGCTCAAAATCTGAGATCGCCTGATCAATTATCTCAGAAGCGTCGTACGTGTTCTATAGACAATCGACGTTTTCATCTAATTGTCAGCTTACATTGAGAGCAAGGACATGGGACACGCTGATTAAGATACGCCTCGCGATCTTGAACATCACGACCTTCATCGTTTTCCATTCTTTCTACGTTACGATAAACAATTTGTTTTTGTTATCATTCTTTTTTTCTTTCTTAAATTGTTTGAGAAGGGATTTCTTCTCTTGTAACTCAGCAAAATGAACATATGTAAAGTCTCCACCCACCCACAAATTAACATATATCGGAGTGTTTCCCGTCTCATGGTATTGCACTGGACCTCGCCACCACTCTCTCTTTGTTTTTTATCCATTCATTCTCTTCTATCCTTCCATCTCTCCCTCTTTTTCTCTTTCTTTATTATGTTGTATGTTTATTCCCTCTCTCTCGTTCCTTCTTCCTTTTTCTCTTCCTCTCCCTCTCTCATTTCCTTTAACAAAACATCTCTCTCTCTCTACTACCAATTTCCTTTAACAAAACATCTCTCTCTCTCTACCACTACCCCTACCACTACAATAAACAAGAAAAGAAAAAAAAACAATAACAACAACTACTACTACAATAACAACAAACAAGAAAAGAAGAAAATACTACTACTACTACTACTACTACTACTACTACTACTACTACTACTACTACTACTACTACTACTACTACTACTACTACTACTACTACTACTACTACTACTACTACTACTACTAGTACTACTACTACTACTACTACTACAAACAAGAAAACTACTATTACTACTACTAGTGCTACTACTACAATCATGACTACGATGACTACGACTACGACTATCACAACAACTCTCTCTCTCTACCACTACCACTACCACTACCACTACCACTACCACTACCACTACCACTATCACTACAATAAACAAGAATAGAAGAAAAAACAACAACAACAACAACTACTACTACTACTACTACTACTACTACTATTACAACAAACAAGAAAAGAAGAAAAAACTATACTACTACCACTACTACAACAACAACAATAAATCAGAAAAGAAAAAAAACTACTACTAGTAAAACAACAACAACAAACAAGAAAACCACTACTACTACGACTACGACTACAACTACGACAAACCACTACCACTACCACTACAACAAACCACTACCACTACCACTACAATAAACAAGAAAAGAAGAAAAAACAACAATAACAACTACTACTACTACAATAACAACAAACAAGAAAAGAAGAAAAAACTACTACTACTACTACTACTACTACTACTACTACTACTACTACTACTACTACTACAATAAACAAGTAAACTAAACAACAATAAACAAGAAAAGAAAAAAAACTACTACTACTACAACAACAACAACAACAAACAAGAAAACTACTATTACTACTACTAGTACTACTATTACAATCACGACTATGACGACTACGACCATGACTACGACTACCACAACAACAACAAACAAGAAGAGAAGAAATTAAACAACAACTACTACCGCTACCACTACTACTACTACTACTATGACTATGACTACCACAACAACAACAAACAAGAAAAAAAGAAAAGAAGAAATAAAACAACAACAACAATAACAACAACCTCTCCCTCCCTCTCTTTCTCCCTCCCTTCCTCCCTCCCTCTCCCTCTCCCTCTCTTCTCTCTTTCCCTATTATGTTTAATGTTTTCTCCCTCTCTCTCTCATTTCTTCTTTCATTTTTTCTCTTCCTCTCTCTCTCTCATTTCCTCTCCCTCTCTCAATACACATTATTTTTAACAAAAACAAGTAAAAGAAAAAGAGAAAAAACAAAAACAAAGCAAGAAGGAACAATGCACTCACCGTAAAGGCCCAAGGATGGATTCGACGGCTCGTCTTCGCGAGGCGGCTCCTTTTCGCCCTCCGTACACTTCCTTCTCTTCTTCGCGAACAGCGGCGGTGGCGGTGAGAAGCTTTCCTTCTCCCTCTTTCTCTCTTTCTCTCCCTCTCCCTCACAAATGCAAGATGGAGTTCGCTTTCCCTTTCGCTCTCTCTTTCGTTCATTCGCGTAAAATAATGCGCTCAGGTTTCGGCCCGCGTTTTTTCATCTGAGCACCATCGTTATTTGCGATAGCGACACCGCTATTTTGCGTCGGAAAGTGTCGTCACTATGCCTCCATGTCCTTGGAGAGTGTGTGTGTGTGTGTGTGTGTGTGTGTGTGTGTGTGTGTGTGTGTGTGTGTGTGTGTGTGTGTGTGTAATATTAGATATAGATATAATATTTTATATATATGATACACATATGTATATTGCATAAAGTATATGTAATTATATAAGTATTATTAGTGGAGAATTAATATATAAATTATTAACAAATTACATATGATATACCATATATGTTACATTATATATTATATAATTTTTGTAATTATATAATAATTATTATAATTACTACTTAACAATTAAGATGTATATTATTACTTTTATATATATATATATATATATATATATATATATATATATATATATATATATATATATATATATATATATATATATATATATATATATATATATATGTATGTATGTATAGCTACATATGAGTTATTATATATATAATAATATGAATTTCTTATGATTTACTTGTTAATATATATGTATAGCTTTAACCTAGTATATATCATAATTATCTTGTGTATGTATTGTAATACATATATTATATATATTTAATTATATGTATATTCCATATTTATATGCACACATATTTATACTGTAGTATATACATGTAATATTAATATTTTTATTTATCCTTATAGATATAGTTTGTACTTTATGTATAGAAGCAAATATAAACATATTTATATATGCATTTATATATTTATGAATAATTAATTTTTAGAATGTTATGATGTGTGTGTGTGTGTGTGTGCACGAGAGAGAGAGAGAGAGAGAGAGAGAGAGAGAGAGAGAGAGAGAGAGAGAGAGAGAGAGAGAGAGAGAGGGGGGGAGGGAGGGAGGGAGGGAGCGAGGGAGGGAGGGAGGGAGTGTGTGTGTGTGTGTGTGTGTGTGTGTGTGTGTGTGTGTGTGTGAAAGAAGAGAGAGAACCCAAATGCATACCTTTGTATGAACCCTCTTGTCCCATTTTGAAGCATGCCTTAGGACGTGAAGTGTTGTAATTGTCATTATCACCAATGCATTGCATAGGCTTAGAACTCGAGTGCAAAGCACCAGTCATTTGTGGGGAGAATCTAGGCATAGAGCACCTAATATTTACTTAGGTGTGTTACTAATGTTGAGAAATAAACAAATGATGTATGCTCCATGAAGAGCTATCCTGAATCCCATATACACAGTGAGGAAAGTGGAACAACCCAAACTCTATAAAGCATTGTACTTGACTATCACTTTCATATGAAAATGAATACAATGTCATGATGCTTTGTACTTTCAGTTAAGTGTCTGGTCATTTTTGATCCTACACAAGATTGTGTTTATGAGTCCAAGCTTCCATCTTGGAACCTAATTCACTTGTGTAACAGTTTGTCTCTATTTGTCCATGTCATTACGAGTTTGGTCTTCATCTTTCATCCACCATAGCTTGTGTCATGCTCTAGATCCATATCTTGTAACATGGTATCAGAGCCCAGTCGGGCATGATGTAGCTCATCTCCATCTCTTCCCAGCTCAGGTTGAGTGCTGGATCCCATCTCCAACTTCATTTGTAATTCTACCTTCAATAAAGCTTCCATGGTAGCCATAGCCAACAGTACCCTATCAGCTTGAAGCTTTTATATCTCTCTCCACAGACCAAATTTCTCTGGACTTCCTTCTAGAGAAGTGTTTCCCTGCTTCCAGAGCTCCTCCTTTGCACCTCAATCATTGACACTACTAGCTTAGCATTGTCTGTTTTCAAATTTGCTGCCATATCTATGCCTATGGACAGCAACACCCACCTAACTTGGAGGAGTTGTATCTCCACATAGAGGCCATATCTCTCCAAGATCTCTTCTAGGAAAACATTCTTGAACTCCAAATGCTCCTACCTGGCACATTACAGTGAGACATTGGCCCCTCCGATGCTCAGCATTGCGTGAATTCGAAGACGTTGGTTGATCTGTGCACATACCCCAATGTAGCTTTGGAAGTGGGTTGCATTTCTAACCCTCTAAAACTATGACTACCAATATAACTCTATTTTAATAGGTCATTAATTATCATACTAGTGAACACATGTATGTGCACATGAACACACACACACACACACACACACACACACACACACACACACACACACACACACACACACACACACACACACACACACACACACACACACACACACACACACACACACACACACACACACACACTCACTCACTCACTCTCTCTCTCTCCTTTTCCATGGTGCCATCCAATCAAATCATTTTTCATCTAGTATTGGCCTTAGTTTGGCTATGACTACCAATATAGCTCTATGTTAAACTTTATCCCCAATTTACATAATAGTAGTGGGTTGAAAATAATCATGCTAGTTTAAAATGTATGTACACATGCACACAAGCATGCACACGCACGCATGCACGCACACACACACACACACTCTCTCTCTCTCTCTCTCTCTCTCTCTCTCTCTCTCTCTCTCTCTCTCTCTCTCTCTCTCTCTCTCTCTCTCTCTCTCTCTCTCTCTCTCTCTCTCTCTCTCTCGGCCCTCTACAAGTAGTGGCACAAATGGTGTAGAGCATCTCTTTTCAATGTGATGATGATTATTTCCTCCCCTCTTTCTCCACACACACGAACTCTGTTGAGCCTAGTTCCTATCATAGTCTGTGGCTAACATGTTTCGTTATCACAGCATTTGGACCTCATAGACTGTGTAGACTCTTCAATTCTTCTCTTCTTCTAAGGCTTCCTTTTCACACTTTATACTTGTAATCATGTGTGTGTTCATGTTGATTGCAAGATATAAGGTTATTTACAATTATGAATGCACCTTGTCACAATTACAAAAGTGTTGCTTTCACTAATTGATATAATAGATTATTATCAATTGAAAATATGGTAATTTTGTGATATTTTTCCCTTCCCTGGCCTAATAGTGCATTGAAAAGTCACGTATTCAATTTGTGCCCTATCACTATTACATAAGTGTTGCTTTAACTGATAATCAACAATTATCAACATATTGCGATGATTGATAATCAACAATTATTACTTACCACATTCAGATTTTTTCCCCTTTATTAGTCAAATAGAGGGCTAAAACACTACTTATTTAGTATGTTGACTTCGGGCATATGATGTACCTTTTTTAATAATTTACATACTTGAGTTGCACTAATAAACATCATATTTCTATTAAACTAGCTATTGGTTCAATCTAATTGATTTGAATAGTATTTACTAAGCACTTAACACATTTATAGTACTTTTTATCTATGTGAAAAAGATTATGCACAAGGTGTGTTATTAAGCATAGATGGCCTCATAATTGACTGAGCTAGTGCACATTTGGTTGTGTACTTTATTGAGCACAGGAAGTGTCGTCATATGTTGCTCATGATGAGCTTTACCTCTACATTAATTATGCATATTTTACTAATGGAAGAACTTTTTTCCTTCCCTACCCCACTATTGCATCTATTTCATGTTTTAGCATGCATGCTAATAAGGCATTAGTTTAGGGGCCACTAATTGACTTATTTCCCTATCATGCTTGCATATATGTCTAGCTATTTCTAGCAAGATAGATTTTTCTAAAGCCAATTTTTTTTTGAGACTAAAATGAGTATACATCTATAATTGATGTCGAAGATTGAGAATGTGCATTCATGCACCATAGTGTTTTGATATGCCTACTTATTTACCTCACAATTTTGATGCTACTCTCATCACTAATGCCCCAATCATGTGGTTATGAATAGCACCACATGAGTATTATGCAGGAATTTTTGTCCTATCCTTCTTGATATTCTCATACCACTTGAATCACTCCCAAGAACTTGTTACTACAGTATTATTTGTTTTGTGATCATCCACCTTTCATTTATTATCTAGCTAGTTGATGCTTGTGTTTGAGAAAAAGATGAAAGTAAACAAGGTAAACATTTATTTGCAAGGGAGACATGGATAACAACTAGGATTGTTGTTGATCCATATAATGTAGGTTTAGGTAATTTAGTTCTCATTAACAATCTACATGTTTGGCTCATAGGTAACAAATGAACCCTCTCTCTTTCAGGCATACACTTATCTTGGTAAATTGTATCTTCCTTATAAGCACTGTTCTTCATCTACTATGAGGTGGTTTTGCTTCCATTTTTTGTATGCACTTCCAAATAAATTTAAAAATTTCACATATGTTTTCAAATGTTCTTTGAAGATTGCTTATATGACCTTTAATTCTATAAGGTTCCATGTGACTTACAATATTGCTTTGAGGTTCCAATGACTCATGGAGTTGGTGTGAAATGTAACCAACTTCTTTAAACTATATTGTCAATGCATTATATTGTACTATTTTGAACCAATAAGATTTCACTAACAATAATATTGTTGTAACATAGTGTCACCTCGATTTGGCTTCTCTCGGCCATGTGGACCCATTACCTCCCCTGTTCATATTCATTCAAGGATTATATTTTTGAACTTAGTGTCCATCATGCACCGATCAAAATGGAAATGGCTAGCCTTATAGGAAATCCTGATACAAATAGCATATTTGAAGCACATGAAGTTGTAAAGGCTTCATTGGTATTTTCTTATTACAGGAGGCAATTGGTTCTTATAGTTGTTATGAATCGAATGTTATCTAAAAATGGGAACAATCTCCTTGGAAATAAAAAAGGAGATGGCATCAAACTAATTGAGAGATGCTTCAATCAACATAAAGCACATATTGCTAACAACACACCACCTAATCATGGTTTTAGTTCTATCACTAGGGGTAGTAGATGCTCTCAAGTGCACTACCAATCTAGAAACTTTGGGAGTCATATTTTTTTACTTCTCTAATGTACAATTGCCTTACTTCTACTTTGACTCCGAAATTGGACAAACATACTACAAGGAGATGGGTCCCTTTTACATGTACATTTCTCCAATTAGATCCAAATCCATTTATTCTCACAAACATCCTCATTATTTCCTACCTACATCCACACATATGTTGGTTATCTAATAGCTTGATTGTTTATTTTTCATTGGACAAATAGGCAAATGTATTTCGTGAATCTTAACTACCCTCTTTGTCCAGATAACCACTTCCTCCTCCCTAAAAATTTTCAAGAAACATAAATCTTTACCTTAGAATAAACATCCACCATATATCTCTAGACATAATAGGTACCATCACTTCCCCCTCCTATAAATATAAATAATACTTAAACATATTTACTGTGACACTCATCAGTGACCAAGTAACAAGCATGTCATAATTCTACAACTAAACATTTTTACTTAAGCAAACTTGAATATACACAATGCAAATCTTCATATTTTTTTGACAAACATTTACTTTAGCTAATAAAATGATAATTTATTTAGATGTGGGGTATGTTGCCTACCTTACATATGACAATGGAATGTGACCAAGTGCTCAAGTTTTTTGGATTGGGCTGATTTAAATCTTAGCCCCCTCCTACTCAAAATAGGTGTTGCCACTCCTTCCCCCCATTAGAGCAATTCAACATATTAAACATTAATTCTCTAAAGCCTTTATTTGACCCTCCTAAGAAATTCATGAGCCGTAGCACTATGAATACTTATAAACTATCTAGCTCATCTTAGTCCCTATGACTATTACTTCCAACTTTATCATTAGGCCATACTTAGAAACCATTTAGCTCACTTTAGTCCCTACGACCATTACTTCTGATTTTGTCATTAGTTCATACTTTACTTGCATCACATCCCAATTTTTTGGGATGAGTAAATTGTTAGAATAGCAAATGGCACCCTAAAACCTAGTAATAAACATCCTTTATACAAAACAACTATTACACTATCTCACACACTTAAAACATGCTTGCGCATATGAATGCGCTACATAGCCTTTGAGTAACATCATATCAAAAATGATTTATTGGACATCACATTATGATAGGATACATTAGTCCTTTGTAGCTAATCCTTCTCACCTACATAAGTTGTATCTATGATTACAAACTCAATCTAACTATAGTAATCATGGTAGTCATGTGCACAACGAAGAGATTTGGATAATATTTGTGGTAATTCAACATGTGGCACCTCTAGCAATGGAAATAACCACACTCATTACTCCTCCTCACTTGCAAGTGCCACAGCAACCATGCTCATGATAATAATAAATTTATGTAGCTACGTCCACAAATCCCTATCACTCTTGCTACCATGGTGGAATCCTGACAAAATAAATAGACAATCATCTCATTAATCTCCCACTCTTCCATTATATCTATGAATAAACGGGTTTTGATGTTTTACACCTTAGCTTTGTTTTCTAGATTCATCCACTACTACAATTGCCTATATAACCCACATCTTCTCGAGTATACCACTAATCTATCACTCTCTCTTCTCATGCCCTAAAATGTACTTCACCCCCTCTCAACTCAATGCTTGCTTCTCGAGCTTACCACTAAGCTATCATTATCTTTTCTCATGCCTAGCCCCTCTAGACTCAATGCACTTAGCCTAGCCCATTACTATCCATCCCATACTAAGTGAATCTTCCCTCTTGTAGCCACTTTTGTGAGAGGTAGTCCCATACTTCCTTCTTGTCTAGATAATTAACCATGTTTTGCTAATTATCACACTTATTAAAGCAATTAATGAGTTAATATATTTGCATCTACACTTATCTTAGGTATCATCAAATCCTATCTCTCCAATATATGATATATTATTGTCGGGGTAAAAGGCCCTTGGGCTTGCCCGTGTACAGTGACCACCCATATTATTTATTCATATATATGAGATAGTGCAATAATGTTGTCATATCATTCTTGACAGCACCTACATTGTGTGTGCTATTCTCTCCCGCATCTTCCTCTTCTCCTTCTCCACTACCATTACATCCCCTTCAACTGGTATCAGAGCTTTGGATCAGATCTTGATCATGGATCTTGGCCCGGTATTACTTCAGCCTAGATTGAAGACCTAGAGCTTGGAGCTTCAATGCCAGCCATGGCTTCTTCCCCCCGAGGTAAGATTTCATCTCTTGCCTCTCCCTGACCCTCATAGGCTCTTTGCAAGTGTTCCTTGGCTTCATTGGGCACCTTGTATGCCCCCATTTGCCCCTTATCCTCAGGATAACCAGCAGGCCCCACTGTAGCAGCTCACGTTTTTTTGCACCTGTTTCAAAATCTGGCTCAAAAATCCCATTTTTTCTCATATCTCGGGCATCCAGAACCCGATTTAGGCAAGGTGAGAATGTAGCTTGGGGTTTTGGCATGCTCCGGATGCAATGGCGATGTCAGATCTGCCAAATTCTAATCATAGAATTTTCTGCAACAGATCTGAGTTGGTTTACACTAAGACAATTTCATGCTATTAGCTTATGTAATGTTCCTAAGGCTTGGTATTTAATGCCCAGATGCTTTGGGGATGTTTGCCCAATGTTTTGAGATGTTTTGGGCCTTGTTTTGAGCTTCCATAGCTTGATTTATGCAAAAATTTACTGATGTACATTGTTTGGGCAGCAAGGTTTTATCAAGGATGGCTTATGCATAATGCTCTTTGTTGACATTCGAGTGTCTTATTGAATGTATTGATGCTTGGTCACCATGGTTTATGCCCAGATATGCTGTTTGAGAGCTATTGAGCCTTGATTTGGATGCAGAAACTTTGTTGTTGGTTGGGATTTATGCTACCTTGGTTGACAAGTTATTTTACCTCCAATTTGGTTATGCCTATGGTCTATGGGTGCTCCCGACTGCTCGAGATGATATGCTAATGTATTTGGATGATGTCACTTTGATGTTTATGCTCCCGGATGCTTCTTGAGCAAAGAGTAGAGCTCAATTCTTGGTTCACTGTCATTTTCTTTGCAGCTGGCATTTCACTTGACAAGGTTTATGCCCCGTGCTACCCATTATGGGACTGATGTCTAATATGGATGCTTTTGGGTTCTCAGCTATAGTATGGCAGATGTTTGGGCTTGAATCCACTTGCATTTGAGAATTTTGTGGAGCACTTTGCATTTGGTTGGCTTATCACTTATGTAGCTTGGATGCTCTTTGGCCCTTAATGCCACGATTATGGATCTTGGATTTACTTGGATGCAGATACATGTTTGAGTAGTGCTTGCTCTATTGTCTTGGTAGTTGATTATTGAGCTTTCATTGCTCATTGATGCTTGGTTCTTTGCGGGTTACTCCTTGATCAATGGACTTCTTGACAGTGCTTGGGTTTAGCAGTTATGGCTTTATTGCTTCTATGTTGCCTAGCTTCTATGCTAGTTGGGTTGCTTACAGGTTAGAGAGTAGTTGCTCTTGATGCTTACCCGGCTATGCACTTTGTCTATTCTCATGTACTTTACAAAGCCACTTATTTGGATGTTGTTGTATAGATACTTGGGCTTTTTTTGGAGCTTGACTCTTGCAATATTTTTTGCCTCTTGCCGGTCTTGGCTTAACTATGGCATTATGTACTGCATAGTTATCGTTATGTGTATGGTTATGGGCTGATTTTATGGCTGAAATCCGTATGCTCTTATGATAGATGTCTTTTGCTTTATGCTACTGTGGTTGTCTATGTCATGCAGTTACCTACAAGATTTGTTCATGTGGGAGCTTCTGCATATTTGCTTGATACCTCTATGTTTCCTTTTCTATTACGGATGGATGAGTCCTTGCAACAGCATGCTTCTACCAGTGATGTACTTGCAGACGATTGTCTTGATGAGTAGGTTCCCTCTGTTGGGACAGCCCTACACTCCTTGAAATCTTCAGATGTCTTGGATAGCCCTATTGATGAGGCTTCAGATGCTTCGTCTTCTTCTTCTTCTTCTAAAGATGTATGCTTCCATTGTGGGAAGCTTGGGCATGTTAAAAGAAAATGTTTTAGATGGATTAGAGAGCAGTAGAGACATAGACAGACTCGACATGAGCAGAGAGTTAGAGATACATGAGATGTTGTGGGTGTTACCACTGTTACTAGTGGTGAGGTACATGTTGTTACCCATGATGATGCAGTTGAGCATGTACTCCTGTCATCTAGTTTCCCTATAGTTCCCTATAATGGCCTACACCTCAGATTGGATATTGGATTCTATGGCATCTTGTCATGTTACTCCACATAGAGCATGGTTCTCTACTTATAGGGAGTTTGATGGATGCATTTCTTTGGGCCTTGAGCAGACTTATGCTATTCTTGGTACAAGGGATATACACCTAGCTTTGCCTGATGGGACTTCTCTTATGCTCCATGATGTCTTACATGTTCCAATGCTCAATAAGAGCTTGATGTCTATCCGTTGGTTGCATGATGCAAGTTTTAGTGTCTCTCTTGGAGATCAATCTTGGAAGATCAGTCGTGGTTGCTTGGTTTTGGCCACCAGAGGTTCTAGAGTTGGTTCTCATTACCCAGTGCATGTCTCTCATGTGGGAGATTCTATGGTTGCAGCTATACGGATACCACATGCATTGTTATGGCATTATCACCTAGGCCATATGCACCACAGAGAGATGGAGATCTTGTCTCGTTCAGACTCCATGTTTCCTCCTATGTCACATGCAGATCTTGATGCTTGCCCCAATTGTTATTATGGTCCTTGCAGAGCCCCTTTGGCTCATGGTGATCATGAGAGGCATGATCTTCTAGATCTTGTCCATTGTGCAATTTATGGACTTGTGCCTACCCAGTCACTTGGTGAAGCTTCGCATTTTGTGACCTTTGTGGATCATGCTACCCACTGTGTTTGGGCTTTTCCCTTAGTACACGAATTGAGGGTGCCACAATTATGCTTGACAGGCTTATGGATTATGCTGGTTGCAGGCCTAGGTGCTTGCAAATGGATTATGAGAGTCATGCTATCTCTCCCAGCTTTCAGTCCTATTGTCAATAGTCTGGCATTGATTTCCTATGCCCATGGTATTAGGGGATTGCTCACGGCATGTGCCTGACTCTACAAGCAAATGTTGCTTCTATGCTTACCACGGCTGGGTTATCTTATGGCTTTTGGGCTAAGGCCCTTATGATGGCAGTCTACTTGCTTCATAGGACGTCGTGTCTAACTTTGGATGGTATTACACCACACGAGGCACAGAGTGGCATGAGACCCTCCTATGATTACTCAAGGATGTTTGGCTGCCAGGCATTTGTATGTATGCCAAATATGCCTATGTCACGCAGATGTATCCTCCTTGGTTATGGAGATAGTGACTTTCAAACTTATAGCTTATAGGATTTGGATGCCCATCAGGTTATATGCAACCGGCATGCTGTCTTTTATGAGACACAGACATCTCTCAAGCCTCTCGATGCACGTTCAGTGCACTTTATGGTTGATGCTACAACCGTATGTTAGACTTCCGCTAGACTACGGCCGCATACTCTCTTGAGACCCTGTCTGACATGTGTCCAGGATGATGGCCCTTCTTCTATGATTGACTTTGGAGAGTCTATGTGCTCTCAGCTATCTCCTATGTGCCACACTGATGCTATGCGCTACTCTAATGCTTATGCATTATAGCCTTGCACTCATGAGTTGTTCTTGCTTCATGAGAAGCATTCTTGGATTGCTCCGCTGTATGGAGCTATGGGGTCGCTTGTCTCCTGGATGCCATGGACTCGGGGATGCTTCACTCTTATTTTGCAAAGGTTCCCGCTTATGGCACAGCTTGCTTTCCGATTGGGCGTTGGGTGAGATGTCCTAATTCCTCACCTTGTCTCCTTTTTTTTTCTTTATTTTTTCACTCCCTGGCCCATTGGCCCTTTAGTGGGAGGTTATTGGGGTAAAAGGCCCTTGGGCTTGGCTATGTATGGTGACCGCCCATATTCTTTATTCATATATATAAGATAGTGCAATAAGATTGTCATATCATTCTTGGCAGCACCTACATTGTCTGTGCTCTTCTCTCCCACATCTTTCTCTTCTCCTTCTCCACTACCATTACATCCCCTTCAATTATTAGGCAAAATCCTTTTAAAATGGCAAGTTCAATCTCATCATTATACAATCTTTTTTGTGATTAGACCATGCTCAAAGACAAAAATTAGCTACTATTTTCTAGCAAACTCTATGGCTTCACAATCTTCTAATTAGGTACAAACAAGATGGTGTGAAGGGGATGATAGTCGAGGTGGTCCCTCGACATCTACAACCCATCAATACTCTTTGGACCTTACTAGCTAGTGATTTCAATTGGCTTGCAGGTACCAAGATCACCTCTTCACCATCGAATTTGTACTATAAATTGAATATTGTAAACTTTTTTTCACTATCAACTTACATCAATCTTTAACTTGCCACATAATTCCACTGTATCCTCCTATTGTTGACGATGGTTCACAACTACCAACCTATATTTCATATCAATTTTTTGTATTGTTATCAAAATGCTATTCCTTGAATAATTTGCAACAATTATAGTGCAATCTACATTGTTAACTTTCTTCCTCAATATCAAAAGCATCAAGGTAGTTATATATTTTCAATGGTGAGCTTACTAACAACATAGAGACTAGAAGTCATAATGTCCAAGTACAACTATGATCTTTATTTAGTTCCACTTTTAATTATATCAATTTTTGCACCTTCAAAACACACAGTATGTTGAATTACTTATTTTTGGCTATGGTGACTCACTTCTAGTACCTCCCATATTTGTCCAAGGGTACATGTATCAATGGTACACTCGTAAACCTCGACTCCTCCATTCTTGCTAATGACCTATAACCTAAGGCTCTTCTTCTTCTTCAATTGGACATCAATGGTGGATGACTTAAAATATACTAAACACATCTTATGGACCCAAAATTAGCTATCTCAAAAGAAAAATACCGAAGCATGTGTTTACAATCAACAAAGTCCCTTTCACCTTTGAAAATCCCAAACCAAGAACATCATTTGAGATTCTATCACCTTCTCCAAGTCTAGAAAATATTGAATATTTCTCTCTTATTCCTTTGTCATACTCGGAAGAAGAGGCCAACACTATAGCCATTATCTAGCATACCCCTTCATGGCCAAACAATAAGGGAGAACCCCTCTATGTGGATGCCTTCAATCCACCTCGACATCAAGAACTTCTTCTTTGTAAAACGAGAATAATAAGGAGAAGTTCAAGAATCGAGCTTTTTTGGGCAACCTCCATTTCTTATTCCACATAGTCCACTTATTCCACCCCTAGATATTTCCACCAATACCACCACCACCACCACCACCATTGCCACATCCACTACCACTAACACTACCCTCACCACCACCACTATTGCCACCACTACCTTCATTGTGTGTGTGTGTGTGTGTGTGTGTGTGTGTGTGTGTGTCCCTCACCACCACCACCATCGCCACCACTACCTTCACTCTCTCCTCCTCTCTCTCTCATCTCTAATTCTCAGTTTCTCTCTACGTGTATATTTCCTCTCTCTCTTTTTAAATTCTCTCTATATTCTCTCTCTCTCTTTGTGATGTGCAAAGAACACACACACACACACTCTCTCTCTCTCTCTCTCTCTCTCTCTCTCTCTCTCTCAACATCCACTCAAATATCACTCTATGTTGTGCAAATGATTCTCTCTCTCTAGCATGCAATATGGATATATTCATGTGAAAAATTGCTCCATCACTTTACTCTCTCTCAAATTCTCTCTATACATGCAAATTTTTCCTCTCTCTCTACATTCTCCCTTTTTGTGTTGTGTAAATCTCTCTCTCTCTCTCTCTCTCTCTCTCTCTCTCTCTCTCTCTCTCTCTCTCTCTCTCTCTCTCTCTCTCAACATCCACTCAAATATCACTCTATGTCATGTAAAGGATTCTCTCTCTCTGGCATGCAATATGGATATAATCATGTGAAAAATTGCTCCATCACTTTACTCTCTCTCAAATTCTCTCTATACATGCAAATTTTTCCTCTCTCTCTCTACATTCTCTCTTTTTGTGTTGTGTAAACCTCTCTCTCTCTCTCTCTCTCTCTCTCTCTCTCTCTCTCTCTCTCTCTCTCTCTCTCTCTCTCTCTCTCTCTCTCTCTCTCTCATATGCATGCAATCATTCCACATTGTATAATAATGCCTCACATCAGATCATGATGTGTATTGTAACAAATACTTCTCTTTAATCATAAATACCTCTCTCTCTCTATCTCTTTATCATAATGTGAATGCTCATGCAGCCACTCTATATTATTAGAACTTTAATTGCAATGGATTGATAGCTCCCTCCCCTCCCCTCTCTCTCTTCCCTTCTGCAATTACATGTTGGGTTCTTTGCAATTTGCACATCATAATACTCCTGTAAGACACTTGATTTAGGTGTCTCTAGTTTGAAAATCTCATGCATCAAGGGCTTCACCACTATATGGCCCTTCACAATTACATCTAGAGGTAATACCTTTCCAATATTTACATGGGCCATCATTAGCATCCACTTCTTGTACCATCTTTTGTAAAACAAACCCACCACTCTCTAGCATGTGGATTTCTTCTGCTATCAAATTTGTGCCTTATGCCACTAGCCATACTTGTGGAACTCTGGGTGGTGGATGGTAACCATTAGCTCACACCATGGATGAGATACACGTATGTGAGTGGCCCTAAACTTCCAGTATGTTTGTTGCCTTCCTCGTTACTAACAACTTTAATTGTTTGGAACAACCTTTGTAGATAATGCGAGGCAACATGTACTCATTGATTGTCACCTCATGAAAGTAACAAGCATGGCAGAGGGGGAGATTTTGTCAGCTATATCTCATACAAACAGGTATGGATTAAACCATTTTCTCTTATGCTTGAAATGCCTTCATGCTAAAATGTTGCATGGATGAATAAATGTGCATGAGACTCTAATATAGGATGTATACAGGCTAGCATAAAAGGGAGTTGTCCATACATCATATCCAGATCTTGTTTTTGCAAAGCGAGGATACTAGAACAAGCTGATCACATATCTATTTTTGACAAGTTAATTGATGTTGCAAGGGCATGGATGTAAGCACACAAAAACCCAACACCCATTCCTGTATATTACAAGGCACTATTGATTGCACTTGCCTACATCATGTGGAAGGTAGGTAGTTCTTCAAGCTAATTTAATTATCCGTTTCACCTTGATGCATTTTTTCTCAACGCAATAACATTATCCTTAAAGACAAGTATAATATTGTGATGCGAACAATCAAATACAAAACAATCATAGCTCTCTAACTCTGAGTTTAGAACCAAGTAGAATGAGGCACGCTATAGTGTTAATGAAAGTTGGTTAAGAAAACTTGATGTTTGTTAAGAGTTGTAGACCCTAGCCTCGGAGAGAAGTGGTATCAATAAGTTGCTACCTCAATAGACACAACTCTTTGACTCTGAGTTTAGAACCAAGTGAGACGAGGCATACTATAGTGTTAATGAAAAGCTCGTCAAGAAAATTTGACGTTTAATAAGAGTTGTAGACCCTAGCCTTGGAGAGAAGTGGTACCAATAAGTTGCTACCTCTATGTACTTGAATATCAAATGTATTCAAACTACATTGATCCGAAGTAATAATGTTTTTATCATTGCAGAACTTTGGAGTGGGGCTCCAAGTCTGAGGGTATTTTAAACAAGGAGAGAGTATACACATTGATGTCCTTAAAGCTAAACGAGGCAAAATGTGCAAGGATATTGAAGGCCTTGGAGAATTCTAATAAGAAAATTTGAATGTTGATGAGCATGCATGAACATAGGTTATTCTCGTTTTTCTATACTATTTGCATCATAAGTTTGACACATTATTATTAAATGATGAAACTTTAATTTAATCA
The DNA here is from genome assembly GCF_053477565.2 of Lygodium microphyllum. NCBI lineage: Eukaryota > Viridiplantae > Streptophyta > Polypodiopsida > Schizaeales > Lygodiaceae > Lygodium > Lygodium microphyllum. The sequence continues at coordinate 92,415,173 of NC_141140.1, read as the reverse complement.
AATGAAAATGCACATATTCAAAGTTGGGTGAGACAAGAGACTTTTTGGTGGGTTGCAAGATGGTGGAAGGAGACAACTCTCAAGTTGGAATGACTATTATAATAGTAGAGTGAAACACGATTTGTTCTTTTAGTACACATAAGAGAAAAAGAGAAAATATAGAGAGAAAATGTTTCACACTGTCTTCCATGATTTCAAGCCAGATGAAGATATAGAGTCATAGAAGTCATCAAAATTGGCAACACAGAGGCTTTTGTATAGATAAATCACAATATCCTTCTCTTATAGTATGTTTGTGATACTATCTTGCAAATCTGTTCCAAAAATGTAATGGCGACTTTGTCTATTAGTTTCATGTATGGGCAAATGGAGAGGGAAACTATACAAACTTTACCGAGGACTGGGTGGATCTACATGATAATCAATGCATATATGAGGATTAGCAGATAGAGCACAAGTGGGATGAGAAGTTATATCAGAGATGCCCTATCTTCCTTGACTAGCCAAAAGGTGAATACCCCTCCAACAAGAAAGGTTTGTCCTAGAAATACTCAAAGAAAAAACAAACTAAAGAGACACAAGGTTCTAAAGTCGTGGTAAGTAAATGGCTTACATTCTTAGGGGTATATTGTACTTTGTTGTCTCCAAGTAAAGAGACTATGATAGGTTTACAAGAAATTAATACTAGTAGTGCATTAGTAGAAAAAAGAAAGCAAAAGAGCAAGCAAACACCTAGTATTGTTGAAGAAAGGCTAGATCGACCCTCTTCGCCAATTAATTTGGTTTTTCCACTCTTGAAAGGTTTGATGTTTTAAACTACTACCGCGAAGACATCTCTTGTAATCCTATAGTAAATTTATAACATTGAACATGAATCATAACCACTTGACCATGTAGGCCCCGTGATTGATATCATTGTAGAGCATGTCTCAATCCCAATGGTGCAATGAACAATGCACTCAAGTAGCAGAGGTAAGACCACTGGAAGTTGCAAGTTTGCCATCTATTACATATTCATATAGATTGTTCCCAAGGATATGTATTATTCCATCCCTTGCCATTTTTCCAATGGACTTGATTTGTAGTAGAAGGCACCACTAAGGAGGTCTATATCATTGGCATAGATAGAAGGATAGAGGAAGTTCATCCAGATCTTGCGATGGAGAGGCTTACATTACACACCACTATAGAGAGACACATGACAACAATGGAAAGCGATGAGGGGATAGCCAAGGACATGACATTGCATCCCACTGAAACACATATTATAGAGCACCAAGATGGTAAGCTTGCTTATGCAAAAAACTCATGATGTGAAAGCATGTAAACTTTGTTCATCATTGAAGTAATAACAACAATGTTTTGCACTATATAGAGGGTGAAAGAACTAAATTTCTTGGATCTACAATGACAGTAGACATGGCACGAATGCATAGAGGTAAAGAAACGATGCTCATGAATTTCACATGTCGTGATCAGATGATGTGAGAGCTTAAAAACATTCTATTATTACATGATATCAATAGTGATATTTCGTCTTGTGCTGGGAAGGAAAGAATGCAAGAACATGGAGACTAGCAATGCCAAGGGACATGAAACAAATGTGACTCGTGATTTTTTTCTTCCCACAATATAATGTCAATAAGGATGATCTATCTTTTTGTAGGGGGGGATACAATTCAAGATTATGAACCTACAATGGTGGAGGATGTGCCAACCACACACATAAGTAAACAAACATGCCTCAATAATATTAGTTATAGTAACATTCTGAAAATAAGAATATGTTGCTAATTGTAAGGTCAATGTGAAGAGGTCCATACTAAAAGTCAAGTGGAAGCTCCCTTGCAAGACATTGTCTCACACACTCCAGTACAATAGTGGAGGATGTGCCAACCTCACACACAGGTGAATAAATGTGTCTCAAGAATGTTATCTATAGCAACATTAAAAAAGAATAATATATTACTAATTGTGAGGTCAATGTGCAAAGGTCCATATTGAAAGTCACGTGGAAGCCCCCTTGCAAGACAAGGTCTCCCATAATGCTATGATGGCAAAAGTGGAGTGGCGTACTGTTCTTTGTGACCCATTCGAGATAGAAAATACATTACAAAACAATCAACTATGTGAGGCATTCTCCTAATTGGTAGAGGATTTGGAGGAGGTCAACTAACACAAAATGATCGACGTTGACAAAGAAACTACAAATACAACATGCAATATCATGGTGGTTTGTCTCCGCAAAGATAGTGTCATGCATGGATCAGGGGATGGAATTCTATCATGGAACTCCCATATTGAGGTGAAGTCAGTCAATGCCATGCATTTGGGTAGAGCTCATCGAGCAATTTGTGGAGGATGGATATTGACGGATGGAGTTTGGGCAGAAGTGTTGGGCCTTATGCATGGTTCAAGTTGTTCATTGTGAGATGCTTGTCTATGTCATTGGAGGTAGAGAGATGAGGGTTTTAAAGTCATGATATGGTCATGCTAGTTAATGTTTATGCATCACACTTGTTGGCTCCATTTAGTTAGTGCAATTGCTAAATTTAGTATATTATGCTTTAAATGCAAGCATATATGATATATATTCTAGTGTACATGCGATTGGATGTCACATAGAATGGAACTATCCCTTCAAAATTCACAAAAGACAACATTACTATGAATGAGTGGGTGCAAGATACATCAAGATCCCTAGTGAGAGGCTAATATGAGATCCAATGTTGTTAATCTACTATAGAGATGTTTTCTAGGCATTTAGTAGATTCCTAATTCCTTATATAAATACCACGTACTGTAGATGGCATGCAACATGGTAGGGGTTTTTAGAGTTTTTTTTTTCAAATATACAAAAAAGAAGGGGACACCATTTTAGATCGCAATGTAGGTTGTGGTGGCCTTGCATTAGTAGCGCTAGATTCCAATAGAAAAATTATATGTTCGTATCACTTTTCTAAAGATGGAAGATTTCTAAAAGTGAAGATAACATGTTTACATAAACTTGTACAACATTTGACCATAATGTAGTTCTCTTTATCGTCATACCAATATATATATGCTCACCTTTCCATGTGCACTTGTATCGTTTCCTCCCACAAACCGAAAATTAATTGTGTTCGATGTGAATGGGGCGCTTCTACATGGGCGTCCAAAGCAGAAGGGATCATTACCGGTGAAGCCCCTAGAAGTGGGTAGGTATTAGGTGATTTTGCGGCCAGGGTTTGCTAAGTTTTTTAAAAAAATGTCCACATTGTTTGATATTTCCATTTGGAGCTCATATAAGGGAGGACAACTTGAGCAGGCTACTCCAACTAGCTAGAAGTGAATGTGTGAAGTTGTCAAAGCAAGCGCCAACCTTTGTATTTCAATATAGACAATGCAAGTGCAAAGCAACTCCCATGACCACTTCTTCCAGAACGAGTTATGCAAAGCCCCTTTTCTTGAAGTGTTTTGATGACATTAATTGGTCACACTTTAGGCCAACAATGACACTATTTGTGGATGATAGCATGGAGAAGATGCAAAGGAACCCACCCAATGCCTTTATATACCCACCTCCATTTGAGGGAAATCCCATGGACACTGTCCTCTTGGAGTACATGCTTTCCTACTTGACTGAGCTGGCATGCTGTCATGATTCAATCATGGACTTTGTTAGAGATCAACCATTCCACCCTCCAACAATGGAACTCGCTTGATATTTGGATGTGCACAATGCATATTTAATTTCATAATTATTTGATTGTGTTGATTTTGAAGTGCAATGAAATGATGATGAGAGAGAATAGGAGAAAGAGAGAGGAATGTGCAAGTGAAGCAAATTGTGGATAGGCCTTCTCTCCATTGCAATACTATAAGATGCACAAATAAAGCATGTGCAAAATATCGAGGGAGGGATGGAATGTAGATGCATGCCCGCATGTGAATGTATATGTGTAGGATTGATTGAGTAACAATGAGGTAATATTGCTTTCTTGATATTGTGTGTGAGTAAGAGGGGGAGAAAGAGAGAAGTTGCTAATTGAGAGAGAGAGAGAGAGAGAGAGAGAGAGAGAGAGAGAGAGAGAGAGAGAGAGAGAGAGAGAGAGAGAGGGATATATATATATATATATATATATATATATATATATATATATATATATATATATATATATATATATATATATATATATATATGTGCATGTATGCATGTATGTATGTATGTATGTATGTATAGAGAGAGACCCAAGAGAAGAAGAGGAATAAGTGGACTATGTGGAACAAGAAATGGAGGTTGCCTAGAAAAGCTTACTCAAAAACTCACTTTTTGCACACACTCTAACAACAAAACTTGGAATTTTGGGGCCTACACCTTAGTTGCCCCTATCTCAATTGAAATAAAGCTTATATTTTTAGGAGAAAAGGATCTATCTTCAGTATAGCTGAAGAATATGCAAGGCTTGCTTAAGATGGGACTTCTTCTTTGTCACGCACCATGCACCTAATAGGACCTTTTTGTATGCAAATGTTTGAGGCAAATCATTATCCATCTCCATATGGCCTTTATGTGTCCATCGAGACTCACAAGGAACCTAATGGTAGAAAATTTGATGAATTCCTAAGATGGGACATTCTAAAGATGTTTCAACATTGCTTTCATTACTATGATGACCTTCTTCTCATGAATGTTCCAAGCCCTCTAATATTCTTCAATACCACAATCAAAGACAAGGAGTCTATCTTCTATATTCATCCTAAAGATCTCATTGATCTTAACTATTCAAATAATACGTTTTATTTTATCAATAATTGCCATTATATTTCGGTCTACACTACATTCCTCAACTTGGAAATAATGGTCTCTAAAGATGAGCATCATTTGAAAAGATTTAGCAAGAGAAATTTTCTCCCATTTGAACCAATTCGATTCATTCATAGAGGTGATTGACCTTTGAATTGGGCACACAATATTATTTTATTGCAATTTCCCTCTTGCCTATATTCAACAAACTCGGGCTAGGAAGCATTTATTTGCCTCTACTAGGATGAAAATCATTCAAATTTGCAATAATGGTTTTCAAAAAGCCAAACATGGAGGCTTATTTTCCAGGTCTTATGTTCAACATCTTCGATTTAAGAACACTCCTTGAAGGTGTGCATAGAAGGGATTTAGCCAGTGGATAGGTCCCTCTATGTTGCACCTACCTACTCCTAGGGTTCCCTCAACATGTAGGTTAGGGTGGGTATTCTTATGCTCGTCTCTACACATTTCTTTTCCTCTCTAATATACAATTGCCTTACTTCTACTATGATTGCAAATTTGGACAAACATACTACAAGGAGATGGATCCCTTTTAGATATAGATTTCTCCAGTTGGATCCATTGCCATTTATTCTCATAAATATCCTCACTAGTTACTTCGTGCATCCACACATCTGTTAGTTATCTAATAGCCTAATTGTTTGCTTTTCATTATACAAATAGACAACTGTATTTCATGAAACTGAACTACCCTCTTTGTCAACATAACCACTTCCTCCTCCCTAAAAATTTTCAAGAAACATAAATCTTTACCTTAGAATAAACATCCCAAACCATATATCTCCACACATAATATGTACCATCACTTCCCCCTCCTATAAATATAAATAATACTTAAACATATTTAGTATGACACTCATTAGTGACCAAGTAACAAGCATGTTATAATTCTACAACTAAACATTTTTTATTAAGCAAACTTGAATACACACAATGTTAAACTTCATATTCTTTTAACACAAATTTTCCTTAGTTAATAAAATGATAATTTATTTAGACGTGGGATATGTTACCTACCTTACATGTGACAATGGAATGCTACCAAGTGCTCAAGTTATATCTGCCCCCTCCTACTTAGAATAGGTGTTGCCACTCCTTCCCCCAAATAGAGCAATTCAACATATTAAACATTAATTCTTGTTATGAACCCTAAAGCCTTTATTTGACCCTCCTAAGAAATTCATGAGCCATAGCACTATGAATACTTATAAACTATCTAGCTCACCTTAGTCCCTACAGCTATTACTTCCAACTTTATCATTAGGCCATACTTAGAAACCATCTAGCTTACTTTAGTCCCTACGACCATTACTTCCAATTTTATCATTAGTCCATACTTCACATGCATCACATTCTAAATTATTGGGATGACCAAATTGTTAGGATAGCAAATGGCACCCTAAAACCTATCAATAAATGCCCATTCTATCGAACAACTATTACACTATCTCACGGACACGCTTGTGCATGAGTATATGAATGCACTTCACATCCTTTAAGTAAGCTCATATAAAAAAGGATTTATTGGACATCACCATTATGATACGATACATTAGTCCGTTGTAGCTAATCCTTCTCACCTACATAAGCCATGTCTATGATTACAAACTTGATCTAACTACAGTAATCATGGTAGTTATTTGCATTACAAAGAGATATGTATAATGTTTGTGGTAATTCAACACATGGCACCTCTAACAATGGAAACAACCACACTCATTACTCCACCTCACTTGCATGTGCCACAATAGCTAGGCTCGTGACAATAATAAACTGCTGCAGTTGCATCCACAAATCCCCATCACTCTTGCTGCCATGGCAGAATCCTAACGGAATAAACAGATTGTCATCTCATTAATCTCCCACTCTTACACTACATGTGTGGATAAAATAGATTTTGACATTTTCCACCTTATCTCTATTTTTTGGATTCAGGCACCACTACAGTTGCCTATATAAGTCACACCTTCTCAAGCATACCACTAACTTGTCACTCTCTCTTCTCATGCCCTGAAATGTACTTCTCCCCCTCTCGACTCAACATTTGCTTCTCGGGCTTACCACTAAGCTATCATTCTCTTTTCTCATGCCTGGAAATATAAGTCTCCTCCTCTAGACTCAATGCACTTAGCCTCGCCTATCGCTATCCATCCCATGCTAAGTGAATCTTTCCTCTTGTAGCCACTTTTGTGAGAGATGGTCCCATACTTCCTCTTTATCTATATAATTAACTAGGTTTTGCTAATTATCACACTTATTAAAGCAACTAATGAGTTAATATTAGTATTCGCATTTACGCCTATCTTAGGTATCATTAAATCGTATCTCTCCATTATATCCTACCTCTCCACTATATGATATATTATTAGGCAATCTCCTTTTAAAATGGCAATTTCGGTCTCATCATTATACAATCTTTTTTTGTGATTAGACCACACTCAAAGACAAAAGACAACTACTATTTTCCAGTAACCTCTGTGGCTTCTCAATATTCTAATTAGGTACAATCAACATGGTGTGAAGGGGATGACAATCGAGGTGATCCCTCGACACCTGCGACTCGTCAATATTCTTTGGTCCTTACTAACTAGTGTTTTATGTTGGCTTGTGGGTACCGATATCACATCTTCACCATGGGATTTGTATTGTAATTTGAATATTGTAAACTTTTTTTCACTATCAGCTCACATTAATATTTAACTTGCCACACAATTCCAATGTATCCTCCTATTGTCGGTGATGGTTCACAGCTACCAACTTACATTTCACATCAATTTTTTGTACTATTACCAAAATGCTATTCCTTGACTAATTTGTAACAATTATAGTGCAATATACATTGTTAACTTTCTTCCTCAATATTGAAAGCGGCAAGGTAGTTATATATTTTCAGTGGTGAGCTTACAGATAACACACAGAGAGAGACACACACACATTTGTGGGAACTAGAATCCCTTGTGAAGTTTAGGGTAGAGGAGCGAGTTAAAAAAATGGATACTAGTCAGGTGATATTTTTTAGGATATTGCTGGGATTAGTTATGTGACAAAGGTGTTTGGGCTAGTGTTCTACATGGTTGAAATAAAGACATTTTATTATTGTAAAATGCGTTTTTTGATGCTCGTGATTTTATATTTGGCTATTGTCTTCACATGCAGAAGCATTACGACACAAATTTTTTTTTGCTAAGGAGTGGCGATACATCGGCAATTAATATGAGCCAAAAAAGTTGGTAAATTTCCATGGATTGAATGAGAGAGATGCACCTCAAGCAAGGTGTTATTTACTCGCTCCTCTACCCTAGTTATTTTGGAGCACTCCAAGAGCGTCTGGCCGAATGGGCTGTGCCCATGATGTGGTCGACCCGTAAATGGGCACGACCACATCATGGATGTGGTCTACCCGTAAATTTTCCTGCAGGCGCAGGCGGCATGACATTGGAACTTGCATACAGGTGAGAGGCGTCCAGCTCAGAAGGTTGGGGGACGAGACCGACACGATACAGGGAGCCATCTCTGCGCGTCTTACTCGTCACAGGTACGCCTCCACCATTCGGTCCGCCTGCAGCGTGCGCATTGCTGTGATTTTAGGTGTTTCAGCTTAAACTCACGGACTTTCAATTCGCTTAATATACGAAGTGACGCACAATAAGAGACTCCCTTCCCACCTTCCATGGTAGCACTGTGTTTCTACAGCCTTGAAATGCGAGAGCGAAGGGTGAAGAACTTGCATGGCATGTGTATTTGAAAATTATTGCTAGTTATGGATCTGTGTAAAAGTTGTGTGTCTCGGTTTCTTCCCCAAGAGATGGAACCTGTTATGTGATGCAACAGCCTGCAGTAGATCGCCGTGTTTCAGATTGCCAACGTTGGGAAACGCTCATAAATTTGTGATAGCCAGTGCCGGGACCCTTTGAAAACTGACTAGAAAAACATTAACTTGCATGGTTGATAGCAAGTGGTGTTGTCAGGGAATTGTTAACCCATTGATATTGTGAAGCATCCTCCGAGGGAAAGGGAAATATGCCTGTTATTTTTCCCGAATCAATGAGTGTAGTAAGACTTGAAACAACTGGTTCCATTAGCTTTGTACGTGTCATGGGTATGGGTACTGTATTCGTGTGCATTTCACTAGGCTTAAGTGGGCGGCACATTGACTAGCTGGGCAGCTAATTTTGCACCAGCTGACTTGTCATTTTGGCCTTTCTGAGGCTGGCTGATCTGCTGCCTTTTCAGGCATCACTCTTGCCTATAAATATGGACTCCCACTCCTTCGTATTGTATTTGGCATCACCTTGCATGCTTTGGAGAGAGGGGCTGGGGGCATTGTGGCTGGTCATCAAAGTACTAGTTACCTTACTGGTATTGTACTTTGTTCTCATGCTTTCTTTATGATTCCATTACCTGTTCATGAGTTCTTGCTGAGTTCATTGTTCTTTCTTGTTCATTGTTCATGGTGTTGTGTTTCGTGCCGCATTTTTTATTGCTTCCACTTCCGCTGTGCACTCTCATATAGTTTCAAATGTCTAGCTTGCTACGTCGCAGTGCTTTTGGTGTCTGTGTTTGGCTGTGTACAGGTGCTGAATTGCTGCACTTTGATCGATTGGAGCTGCTGTGCTCGTGTTTATTGTCCTAGATTGACCGATCCTTGTGTTTCAATTTCCTAAGCTTCATCTCTCTTGGTGGCCTTTCTACACAGCTTGGCAGCCTGTTAACTAAGCAGCCAGCCTGTTTTGGTGGCTGGCAACAGTCTCATGTTTTAGTCTAGACACCTAATAGATTGTACAACACTACAAAGAAGAGAGACCACAAAGATAGAGAAGAGCACTGCAAAGAAATAACTTAGAAGAATGCTTAGGAAATGGAAACCACATACCAAGACATGAGATAATCAAGCACAACAGTGAATCACCGGCTAAGTGGGCATTGGCACCAGCTCCTTCTCTCCAAGAGGATTTGCAAGCTATGTTGATGATGTGTGCGAGGAGAAGGAAGCTTGGCTATAAATAGCCAAAAAATCTAGATCAAGTTGGTGAGCATTTGAAGAGCCAAAAAATGTAGTCAACTAGCCAAAATGACCAGTTGCCTATAAAACAAGGCAAAATAATTGTCGCCCCACTAATCCGTACTTTAAAAAAAGCACAGCCTAGTGAAACACAAATAGATTGACACATGGGCTGACTAATTTGTTGACCCCCTCTCTCAAATTATGGGTGATCTAGTCTAGTACAATCTAATATACAATGATAATGACTCATCATAGTACATACAACAATGACCATCAGAATGGACCATGAGTATCTAAGCAATGGGTGATCAAGCCACCACAAAGCTGTCTTGTAAAAGACCTGATGTCGACGTCGATCATACGAGCTCTTGAAAATAGAGAAGTACAACAGCTTTTTATGTTTGTCAAACAATGCGTCTCTAATAGGTACATTAGGAACTTTGACACTTAGTTTGTCATGTGTTTTAAATGGAGGAGGCAGCTCTTTCTAGAGCATGTATTTCTTTTTCAGTCGGATTTAGGAGTGTTCACATTGGTTGGTTATTTTCTAGCTCAGTGCATTTCTTTTTTATTGGGCTTGGAGTGAGTTCACATTGGCTAGGATGGGGTGACCAACATTTATGATGGTGATGTACATTTTCTTGATTATTTTATTCATAATGATCAGGCAGCCATCGTATGTTTGGCCTATTGGAGCAGATCGGTTAGATTTTACTGATTATGGCTATTTATAACTATCCTCCACACTTGACTAGTCATTCACAGGATCATTCTTGTAGGTTTCAGCACATTGCGACGTATAGGAACTCTTTTCCATTTTCTAGTGCTACCTTTCGTCATCAGCTTGATCCAGTGCCCTTACCAACGCCTTGGGATGTGTGTAGGGACAAATCAATCCTCTCTATATTTAGCATTCTTTTGGAGTTTAGTGCAGATTGTCTCCTTCCATTCTCTTCTTTCATTGCAATCTTAACTATAACTTCCTTTTACAAGGTGTAGCTAATTTGCCCTCGTTTGGGCATCTGGACATCAAAATGCAAATTTCCTAGTGTGTTTGTAGGTTCTTTTGAAGAGTAAGGGAATATTGGTATGATGACTCAGATGTGGAGACTATTCAGTCTTCCGCTGATAAGGTGATCACATCAATCCAACCATCGTGAAGGGCGACTCAGGGCTTATACTATAGGTCCTCGTATAGCTGTGATGGCTCCTTCTCTTTAAGTGCTTGTGGTCCCTTCTCTCCCCAAAGAAAATCGACTTGATGGTGCAAACTACTCCCTTTGGTCTTGCAAAGTGGAGTGTATACTTGATATGTACGATTTGTGGGAGCTTGTTACTACCCCGATTCCTCGACTAACGGAGGATTCTCGCTTTGATTCTACAGTGGATCAAGTAGCCCTTTTGGGATTGGCTCAATGCTAGAGCACGATCTGCTCTTTTTATGAGTTTGCGTGATTTTGTCCTTGTGCATGTGTGCAAACTATAGACCGCAAGAGAGGTGTGCATGAGGCTCTCTTCTCTCTACCATCAAGAGACCTTTGTCCATTGTATCACCATAGAGAAGAAACTTCGAATGCTGTGTTGATGATTTCACTTCTATGTAGGATTAGATCAACAAGATGGAGGACATGCAGGATGAGCTTGCATCCCTTGGTAGGACGATCTCATTGGAGGATATGGTGATGATTCTCCTTAGTTGCCATCTCCCAAGTATGATGCCTTCTACACCAACTTGCTTATCTTAGGGGTTTGGTAAACTCTTCTATGGGAAGAGCTAGCTCTACTTGTTTTGGAGCATGAAGAGTGACTCAAGGAGATTGGTACTAGTGGATCCAGCCTTACTAAGGCTTTTATTGTAGGTTTGAGGGGGGGCAACAAGAAGGATAAGAACAAGAAGAAAAAGTAGGTAAAAAGTTTCGAGTCTTCATTGGGCTTCGACACATTCAAAGAAGCCCAAATACCCCCATTGTGGGAAGGGCATGTTAGAGATTCAATCATCCTATGGACGGGCACAGGTAGTGTATTGTTGTACAATTAGTACTCTTGGCATATTTACACATTTCCTAGATTAGGTTGGACAATTCCAAGTAGTCACTAGGTGATTTCTTGTAGTTTTGGGCAGTTGGGCAAGTTAGACAAGCTGTGCAGGATGCCAGGTGGCATGCATATTATTTACAAAGCATTTTTATTGATTATTTTATTGCTGCAATTGTTTTTATGCAGTAGTTGGCTAGTTTTTAATTGGCCAACCTGATCATTTTTAACTATGTTTTTGGCCTACCTCGGTCATTCTCACTTGTCTTTTTAGGTGGGGAGAGATCGTTCAGTGGAGATACACTCGACAGCCCATTATACACATCACCCTTATTCATTTCAGTGTTCATTCATTGTAGATTTTTGCATTCTATTATCTCTCTCTCTCTCCCTCTTCTCTCTATGCTAATTTTCTTTTATTCAGGTTGTACGTTTCCGCATTCGCTACACTTTGACATGGTATGAGAGTAGCATTGAAGGGCTGATTGATCGTGGGTAGTCCTGAAGAGGAGATTTCAGCGCAATAAAAGTTTGTGTTTTCAGCATTCAAGGGCGAGTGGGAGAGTTGTGCATTGACATTAGGCTAAGAAGAGCTATGAAGCACAGAAAAGGAGCGAAGGAGGTTTTTTGCAGGTTTTTACTGTTCATGAAGGAGGAAAGTTTTTTTTTTTCAGCCTTTTGGTGTATATTTTGCAAATTCATTGCCTCCAATGGTTGAAATAGGTTTGGGATGAGTGGAGGAAGCCCTAGCAAGTTGTGTTTTTGGAGTCAGAGGAGACTGCCCTTGTTTTTGTGCAGGTTATCTAGATGACAATGTCTTTTGAGCTCTACATGGAGTTTTAGGCTATTATGGACTGTTAGGTCCTCATGTTACCAGCTCTTCCTCAAGATCAAGAGCTTGATGGGGAGAATTACTGTGAGAGTGCGCTGCAGAAGAGGGAATACGAACACGGAGGGAGAGATAGAGAGAAAGCAGAAAATAAGGAAGAGAAATCTGCACTGACTGAAATGAATGCTGAATACACTGAAATGGACTGATCAGTCTCTGCACGCAGCCCGAAGCATCACTGAGGGCACCAGATCAGGCTGATGATGATGGCAGTGCCACCGCGGGGGAGGAGTGTCGGAATCTGTAAGAAGACAAGTGATCAAGTGGGGAGGGGGGCTGCCTATAAATAGGCAAAGGACAAACCCTAACCCTAACCCTAAAATGGACGCAAACCCTAAAAATGCCCTAAAATGGGTGCCCCACAACAGTGACCAAAAAGTGGCCGGACATCCAGTGGCTGCCCACTAAAAGAGGCAAAAAAGAAATATGCATCCTAAGATAGCCAGTCAAGAGTGACTAGCCTCCCCCATCATAACACATGACAGACATGTCAGAGCTCCTAATGTCCTCGTCTAACTCAGACTGAGGCTCACAGGCAGGAGATGACAAGGCATGACAAACATGACTGCTAACAACCCCTATAAGATCCTGGATGTGGCTGAAGGCCGAAGAAGAAATAGATCCTGGGGTGGCAAGAGGAATGCCAATGACGATGAAGTCCGTCGATGTAGACTGTCGCTGGAGGAGCTCCTCACAATCGTGGGAATCCCCCTCTAAAACACTAGGGGCCAGGGAATCCACAGTCGCATCACCGAGATCGTCCCCCTCTGAAAGGGATGGGGGGTACGAGGGAACCACCGGAGAAGGTGGGGAATGGGAAGGAACCTGTGGAATAGAAGGTGCACAAGCGGGAACGGGTGTAGCAATAGACTGCCTCGGAGGACCCTGCATCAAAGAAGGGAAATGGAGCCTGTAAAGCTCGCTCTCCTGCCGACCTGTAGATAAGACAGCTCCTGTAAGAGAATCCTCAATAATGTAAGAGAATCCTCAATAACAACGGCATGCTCGGTGAAGATCACTCGTGTGCCAAGCCTCGTAAGGCCATAAACTGAGAGGAGGGGAAGGCCCAAATCCAGAACATGTAGGGCCTGTGAAAAGGAGCTCGAAGGTCGGTCGAAACAAAGGCAATGTGCCAACACCACTAATAGGCACCGATAAAATGTCACCAACAGTGACTGAACCCTCTGATGGACGGAGATCGTGTAACAAATCACCTCGGGGAGTCATATGACTCGAAGCACCACTGTCCACTAACCAAGGCTGTGCAGAAGACACTGCAGCCACGGAAGAAGGATCCTCCTCCAAAGCATGGATATGAAGGAACACTGACTCATGGGTAACAGCTGGTGTAGAGGTAGAAGAAGGCTCCGATGTAGATCCACCCTTCGCTCCCGGACGAAGGTGAGGGTACTTCTTCCAGCATTTCTTCTCGGGATGTGTCCCTTTCCCACAGTGTGGGCACTTCGGGCTCTCTGAATCTGTGTCAGAGCCTGAAGAACTGTCCTTCTTCTTAGCCTTTGACTTCTTCTTCTTCTTCTGTCCTCCCGAACCTGCAACAAAGGCTCTAGTGGAGTTGGATCCACTAGCACTGACCTCTCTGAGTCGCTCGTCATGCTCCAAGACAAGCGGGGATAGCTCCTCCCATAGAAGCTTCTCACGGGTCCTCGATGTAAGAAGGCTGGTGTAGAAGACATCAAACCGAGGCGATGGCAGCTGAGTCAAGAGAATCATAGCCATGTCTTCAAAAGATATCGTCCGACCGAGGGATGCAAGCTCATCCCTCATACCTTGTAATCTGTTGATGTGGTCCTTCATGGAAGGACTATCATCAATAGCGAGCATCCGCAACTTCTTTTCGAGAGATATCCGTTGGGCAAACGTCTTCTGTTGATAGAGAGACGCGAGCTTTCTCCACACGTCTGCTGCAGTCTTCAACCTGTGAACATGAACAAGGACAGAATCCTGCAAACTCAGAAAGAGGAAAGATCTGGCTCTAGAATTGAGCCGATCCCATAAGGCTACACGATCCATAGATGTCCCATCTGCAGGATCCACCTTAGGCCGGGGAATAGGAACAGAAACAAGCTCCCAAAGATCGAAGGAGTCCAAGATACACTCCACCTTGCAGGACCATAAAGAAAAGTTGGAGCCATCCAACCGGTCCTCTTTGGGCAGCTGAGGAAGTACGGGTACCTGTACAGGGGGTACCAAAGGCTGCATCTTCGGCCCACTGGAAGGGGCTTGCCGAGATACATGAATAGAAGGGGGACGGGAAAGAGGAATAGACTCCGGACGACGGTCCTCGTGATAGAAATCACGCCTCCGTTCAGATGAGTGTCGAGACAAAAGCTCGTCATCTGAGTCATCAAACTCCGTAAATTGATGAGAAGACATCTTCCAATCTGCAAGACACCAAAGAAAACTTTGCCGATGCCGAATAATGACCAGCAGTATGGTCACCAATCACCAAAACGTAGGCGGGGGAGGCCTACAAACACCTGGAGCTGCAAAACGCAAGGTTGTCTGATGAATATCACCAAGATAGAAGCTGCCAGCACCAAAACGTAGCCTGGGAATAGGTCGCCAGCAGGAAAAGAGCCGCCTGGAGATGGAACGACAGCCAGATCAGCAAAACGGAGACTGGAGGAGTGTCGCCCAGTTGGAGGAGTGGCCGCCCTGACTGAAAACGCAAGCAGGAACTGGTTTGTGATGACGTGGCAGCCTCTGGAGGGGGGCGCCTGCAGCAAACGCAAGGCTGGTGACACGTGGCAGCTTCTGGAGGGGGCGCCTGCAGCAAACGCAAGGATGGTGACCTCCTGGAAGGGCCGCCTTGACTGTTGGGGATGAGGCTAGCAGCAAACGCAAAGATTTGGGTGATCTCCCGCGTAAATCTCAGCTCCGTGTACTCTCCTTCGGCTCTGATACCATGTGAGAGTGCGCTGCGGAAGAGGGAATACGAACACGGAGGGAGAGAGGGAGAGAAAGCAGAAAATAAGGAAGAGAAATCTGCACTGACTGAAATGAATGCTGAATACACTGAAATGGACTGATCAGTCCCTGCACGCAGCCCGAAGCGTCAGTGAGGGCACCAGATCAGGTTGATGATGATGGCAGCACCACCACGGGGGAGAAGGAGTGTCGGAATCTGCAAGAAGACAAGTGATCAAGTGGGGAGGGGGGCTGCCTATAAATAGGCAAAGGACAAACCCTAACCCTAACCCTAAAATGGGCGCAAACCCAAAAAATGCCCTAAAATGGGCGCCCCACAACAGTGACCAAAAAGTGGCCGGACAGCCAGTGGCTGCCCACTAAAAGAGGCCAAAAAGAAATACACATCCTAAGATAGCCAGTCAAGAGTGACTAGCCTCCCCCATCATAACACATGACAGACATGTCAGAGCTCCTAATGTCCTCGTCTAACTCAGACTGAGGCTCACAGGCAGGAGATGACAAGGCATGACAAACATGACTGCTAACAATTACTGCATCTAGTAGGTAATGATACTTGCCATCTTGGAGTCCCATGATTTGGTGGAGCTCATGAGCAAGGCCATAGACCATCCTACGGCTTGTGATGTATCCAAGCTTTTTGTTGATGAGAAAGCTGAGTCGGCGAAGGTACATGCTCATTGGGACAAACTAAATGCTTGCATTTGATTGTTTCTATTTCTCTCTTGTATTTCGGTTGTGGTGGCCCATATAGAGCCTTGGGAGATATGGTTGGAATTGGATTAGCTGTACAATTGGATGATCATGATGAAGCAAGTGTCTCTAGAGATACATATGTGGACATTGAACTCATCTAAGTTTGCCTCCATCTGGGAGCATGTTAATAAGCTTCGGCTATTGGAAATGCAGATTTAGAATGTAAGAAATGCGATTACCGCGGAGGACATGGCAATACCTCCTCTCACAGTTACTATCTTGATTTAGCTCATTTTACTCTACCTTGATTGCTTTGGGGCAGACAAACACACTTACGTGGAAGGAGTTGTTTTTGATGGTCTTGAATCAGGAGGAATAACTCAAAGATTACAATGCTTCCAAGATGGAGGCATTGAGAAGTTAGTCTTCTAACTAGAAGGGGAAGAACAAGGAGAAGAAGGATGAGAAGACCAAGCAAGATAAAGCCAAGGAGTCTACTTGTCATATTTGTGGCAAGACAGGCCATTGGAAGAAGGATTGCCTTGACAAGGATAAGAAGGATACCAAAAAGGAGGTCCTTGATAAGTTCTTTGTGCAGGTCATGAGGAGAATGGAGTCTACGAGATGTGGACTTCATCAACCTTTACTTCTCTTCTTCTTTCTTCACAGACTTAGAGCGAGCTATGGTATGCTCGGTTTGGCCACCTCAACTACAAGTATCTTAGGAAGGCAACTTGTGGTTAGCTTGTGCATGGGTTGCTAGAGATTTTGGTGAGCCACTTGCCATGTGTGTCTTGCATTCATGGCAAGTAGCATAGAGATGCGATTCCCAATAAGGCTTTGTGTAGAGCAAAGGAGCCCTTGGAGCTTTTCTCAACAAACTTATGTGGATTGATGAGGACGGAGTCCCTAAGGATGATATGAGTGTATTTCTTGGGGTTGAAGTTTGAATCATTCTTACACTTTAAGGATTGGTTAATCTTTGAGGAGAACATGTTTGGTAGGAAACTCAAGACCTTGCATTCCAACAAAGGCGGAGAGTTTGCCTCTAGCTACCTAGATTTTGTGCAAATCGTGGCATTCACTACGAGTTTACCAACATGAACACACCTCAAGAGAATTGCATATTGGAGTGGGAAAATCGTAGTATGATCGAGATGGCATGGACTATGATGGAGTATCGATAGACACCCAATGTCTTTGGGCTAAAGTAGTGGCCATTGCTGTCCACATCCTTAATCGATCTCCTATATTGATTGTGGCTGGTATGTCACCTTTTGAGACTTATTTTGGTCTAAAGCTAGATGTCTCATATTTCAGGGTGTTCAGGTGTGATGCTTATGTTCACATCTCAAAGAAATAGAGGGATAAGTTTGAGCTGGCTTCCAAAAGTGAAGTGTTTGTGGGTTACAGCTTGTAGTTTCACAAGGATACATGCTTTATGATCTTGTTTCATGGGAGATATATATGAGTGGAGATATTCAGTTCATGGAGTTTCTAGCTATAGCGGGGGTGTTTAGCATCTTGTGCTCGGAGATTCAGGTGATAGTTGGGCACCTAACCAATGCCTTTGGAGCCTATGCCTCTTGACGCTCCACCATTAGTGGAGGAGGAGATTGCTTCACCATTGGATTTACCTCTTGGGGGTGAGCACCAGTGGATGTTTTGGAGACTTCATTAGAGATAGAGCAGCAAGGGGAGTATTGGCCTCCCTCTCATTGGGCATGTGATACACCATGATGTAGGGATTGAGGGAGTTCTTGAGGAGTGGACCATAGGATGGTTGCAACAATTTCGAAGGAACCGGGTACATTCCACTGAGCTTGTTTGTGCTAACTATAGTTTGACATCTCATGCCATATAGGATAGGTAGCCCGCCTTTGTGAAGGAGGCTTTGCAGTCACAGCCTTGGAAGAAGGCTATAGAGCAGGAGTTGGATGCTATTGAGTAGAATGGTGCTTGGAAACTTGTGCCACAGCTCATTTATAGGAAGATGATTGGAGTCAAGTGGGTCTTTAGGACCAAGCACCATAGCGATGGCATTGTGGATAAATACAAGGCGTGGCTTGTTGCTGTACAGTTTAAAGTAGACTCCATAGGCGTGTTATACTTGTATACCATTCTCATGTATTGCATCTTAGACTTCTAGAATAGCCGTATAGAGGCTACTCTCTACATTCACCATCATGGATCTGATTTTATTATTCTTGTACTTTATGTTGATAACATGCTTATCACACTGGGACCAATTGTAGGCTATCTTGTGGGCTATACGTTGATGCTCTTTGATCCATGATTCGGGCTCCCTAGGCTTTTAAGCTGTCATAAAATGTAGTTGTTGCCCCTAGTGTCCTAGGCACTAAGTAACACTAGGGTTAGGGTTTATTTTAGGGTTTCCTATGACGGGTAAGTTGTTAGGGTTTCATTTTTTATTATTAAAAGACACTTTGTGCCTCATTAGCACATTAGTGTGGCATTATTCATTGTGATCTCCTTTAGTGTTGTATACTCTCTCTCTCTCTCTCTCACACACACACACACACACACACACACACACACACACACACATTAAAACATCACCTCTCTTTTGTGATTGAGTTATTGTGCATCGATTAATTCATTCTCTATTTTTCATTCTCTAGCAATTAACTGTGCAATTACTTTACACTTGGGCCAATAGTGGTATCAGAGCCACTTTCCTTCATTGCCGTCGCCATTGCTTGCGATCATTTGCCACTTAGCCATTGCCATTGAGTGCCACACCTCGACCGGTTGCCCTACGAGCCATTGCTCTCATGCTTGCTCTATATTATTCATTGGTGATTGTATGCCATGCCGCCATCCTCTTTGTCCGTTCATGCCAATTGTCATCGAGGCATTGCCCTTTAATCTCCAATTGCTTGTGGTGTGCACTAACCTGTGCATTAATTATTACTACCTTGTTGACGACGATCAAGCTTGTATGCACCACCTTGCTATCCTTCAACTTCATCGCTTGCTATGGACTCTCTCTTCCTTGCTATCGACCACCAGGGATGCACCACTTGGACCAGAGCCTGCCTGATAGACTACCTGATCTGGTCATCGCCTTCAATCTGTTGCCTTTGTCCACCCTGCGGCATGTGGTCAACTGTCTTCATTGAGCACCTACTACCTCATGTGTCATGCTACCTACTTGTATCATCGACTTGCTGCTTGGTTTGCCATCTTTTTGCCGCCTTGATCATGATTAGTGACTGCCACGTTCTTGCCGCCATAGACCCGCCACCTGTTCACCACGTCTTGATCTAGACCTGCCGACCGTTAGACTACTTGTCTTTCGAGTCACATCAACACTTTTTTTTTTTTGACTACCTTGCGGTTGACAACCCAAGGTCTATTAAGTAGATACATTATTATATTCATTCTCATTTTCCAAGCTAGTAAGCCTTAGTTTGCACACAAGCCCCTTCCCAAGGACAAATTTGGGGCTTTTCTCTAATTTCACTCAATTTGTGTCCAATCTTTACAAAAATCTAGGGTTTTCAATTAAATTTTCCAAATTTTTCCCAGATTGAAAAAATCTGTCATCAATCATCGACAAATTTGGGCCTTTTCACCGAATTGGCCAAATTTTGCCCAAAATTCATTTTAAAATTTGGGGCTTTTCAAGAATTTGGCATTCTTCATCAACATTGAGGCTCAATTCATTAAGGAGTGTGGCATTTGGCAACAACCCAAATTTCTTTGAAAATTTTGGGCTCTTCTGAAATTCATCAAATCTAATCTACATCGAGGCTCAATTCACCTTGTGGTGTGGCATTCAACAATATTTGGGTAAAATTCTATCCAATTTCTTCAAATTCTCTACAGTTTTTGGGCTAAATTTGGGGCATTTGCCTTAATTCATTTCCTTTGGCCTCGATGTGCTCAAAAATCATATAATTTGGTTGCTGGCCTTGTTTTTCCCTCACATTGAAGACAAAATTATTATTTTGGCACATTTGTTGGGTGAATTTTCATCAAATTTTGTGGTTGTTCGCATTCGGCCATTAATATCTGATTTCTGTATATTATTGATTATTGCCTTGATCGGGTAATATTTTATTTTTGAGAATAATTATTTTTTGCATATTTTTCTCTCTCCTCAAAACAACAAGAAAAGATTGTTATTCTTTATATTATTCAACTTGCCAGTGGTTATCAGGAAAAAGAAGAATAATCAAATTCAACTTTGCGTAGAAGAGAAAAATTAGACAGCACGATTTGAAATTTGCCTTGATTGCAGGAACACTATATTGGCAAGGGGTTGATAATGTTTACTGCTAATGTGTTATGCCTGACGAGGTTGCGTTTATCTTGGAAGAGTGCCATGACTCTGCTTGTGGAGGACACTTTGCCGAGTAGTTGACTACTGCACAAAAAGCTTTAAGAGCTAGATATTGGTGGCCGTCCATTTTCCAAGATTCATTTGAGTATGTCAAGAGATGTGATATATGTCTAAGGCATGATATTTCTTTGGTGGACCAAATTGGCATATAATCTACTCAAGCAAGAAGCTAGTAGTATCCTTTACATTGTCCTTCTTTGTCACTCGTGCTTCTAACCACTTCGTAAAATAGTTAATTGCCACTATGATATATCTCTTCTATATAGAAGACAATGGGGTAAAAGGACCCACAAAATTGATGCCCCACTTCTCAAATGGTAGTATAGCCATAATAGGAGTTAATGGGCACTTCCTATTCTCCCGGCAGGCAGCATATCCTCTATCAACGACTTATTATTACTTGGGCATCTATTTTCTCTCTCTTCACTTGAAAATACTATTTTATTGCTAATTTCCACTCATGCCAGCAATAGTAATGATTTGCTGTGCATGCTTGGTGTTGACAACAAGCTCAATGGCACTAATTACCCAATGTGGGCTTACATGATGTGACAAGTTCTTGTCGCGAAAAATTTGCAGCATATTGTTAATGGCATTGAGCAAAGGTTGGCTTCTCCATCGCCAACGCCACTCAGCTCGTTTCTATCGCTCTTAATGGTCTACCGGAGTTGTATCAAGGTTTTTCTACCACCTATCCTCTTAGCTTCATTTCTACTGCCTGTCTACCCTTACAATTTGCACAAGAGGGAGCCTAGCGCTCTTTTACAAAAGTTTCAGGGGTGCCTTGCATTTACAAATGCACTTTTGCCTTTGACTCAGCTTTTGAGGTCGCCCTTGCGCTTTCGAGTGTTTACCTTTTTGCTTCTCCGTTGTGTCCGATTTCCTTTTGGGCCACCTCTTTTAGCTCCCGGCTTGCACTTTTTCACTTTTTCCACTTTTTCTTGTGTTGAGGTTAACATTACCCTCCCTCCTAGTCGAGTGCTAGTCCCATGGCATTGATGAGTAATAGTTGGAAGGTGGGATGGGTGTAGCCAGATGGCTTTTTAAGTTTGTATACAAGCCCTTGCGGGAGATGGTGTTGGATGGATCGGCCCTTGAAACTGAAGATGGTGTTGGGGCTAGTCCCTCCTTGACGCTGACGGTGGGTGGATCGGTCCTTTGTAATTGCAGATGGTGTTAGATGGATCCCTCTTGGAGATTGGTGGGTGGGCGGATCTGTCTTTGAAATTGACGATGGTGTTGGACGGATCCCTCCTCTCGCCCTCTGAGGTTGCTACGATGCGAGCTTAACATAGCTTTTCCCTATTCCCTTCAAGCTGCCTTATCCCTTCACCCATTTCCGTTTAGACTTTACCACTTGCATAGGAGGAAACCTGGCACTTCTTATAAAATGAATAACATTGTGCCTTGCGCTTTCCTTGCAAGAGCCCTCGGAGGTTCTCCCTCATACTTGAGAGAGCCTTGCTAGAATATTCAGAGCTTTCCTCCATCTTTGAGAGAGCATCCTTCATCCTTGACAGGACCTTCCTTATCCTTGAAAAGACCTCGCCAAAATATTTGGAGCTTTTCCAGGTTTTTTCTAGGGTTGCCATCTCTTGCACTTTTCCTACTTCAGCAAAATGAGCTTCTTCATTCACTTTTTGACTTGGGCTTCCTTGGGCTTTCTCTGCTTCATTTCGGTTGCATGGGAACATGTCGTGCAATAGCGGTTGTGTAAATCGATGATGATGTGGTTTCGTGGGAATTGGTCTTGGGAAGAAACTGATCAGCCAGTTGAGGTGGTGGGGGCCGAAAGTGAATTGAGTGAATGATGGGGCCTCCAAAGTTGGTGGGTTGCAACATTTGTATTTACCTGAAAAGGAAAGAAGGTGCACTATTTGGGGATGTATCTACCTTACGATGTGGTGCATTGTGCTTGTGCTAGTGGAACTAGGAGTTGGGTCGAAGCTAGGTGTTGTCCCACACTTGAGGACCCAGCTTGTGCATCGTTGTAGGTGTGGTGCGCGACTTAGGGAGACATGTTTGGAAGTCCTGCCCTTGAGGTGCCCTAAGCGTGAAGTGGGAAATCAAAATGGGCCAGGGGTTTAGGGACGGAGCCAGCCGATTGAAGCCATCGAACGTTTCTAACTTGAGGATGTAAAGAAATACTTTGACGACACAGAAACACAAATAACAATGGTACGACAAAGCACAGACTAATAAAAGAACTCAGTTAGGGTTAGGGTAACTCAGAGACAATGAACATAGAAAATAACTGAAGTGATATAACTGCTGAATATACAATGCTCATGCAACAAACACACTATGCAGTGAATGAATACTGAACCTTGAACTCTTGTATCTCAAGGATCAGGGCAGGGGTAACGAGCTGGAGAGTGTTGTACTCTGAACGGATCTCGAATCGCAGCAAGGTAGCCTTCAGATGTCGAATACCAGCAAACGCAGCAGTGAGAAGTTGGATCTGATGCAGACAACAGTGAGGAGAGAGACTTAAAAACGCAGGCAGGACAGTCTACATGAGAGAGGCTGAAAGCGCAGGTAGGATAGCATGTAGGAGAGAGAAAGCTGACAGCCTGGCGACGGCCTGCAGAAGCTGGGCGACAATTGGAGGAGAGAGAAAACTGCCAAACACAGGCTGCAGGTGACGTGGTAGGCAATATAGTAGTAGGTTTTTGCAGGAACAACACTCACCTGATTGAGATCAGCTCCAAACTGCGAGAAGAGGGTTGGAAATCAGGCGCCAACTGATGTAGACAGCAATGGACAGCTTCGGTTGAGATGCTCTCCATGAACGGGGTGTGGGCAGCAAGCTGAAACACTTGAAATCTGCAAAAACGAGATCGTGGGCTGAATGGAGGGCAGCATACGTATTTATAGAAAGTTTGGGCCCTCCCAAGTGGGTTTGTGCTTATGGGACACAGAAACTCTCTAGGATTGCGTTTCTTTTAAATAAACTAGGTTTCTTCATTAATTAAGCAAGTTTTGGGCCCCTAGGTGCCTTGCTCTCTGCTAACACCCTGTCGCCTTCTGCAAGGGCTAGCTGGCGTGCTAAGTCGCTCACTTTTTCTTTACTCTTGTCTACCCATTCATCTGTTTTTTTCTTCATTTCTTCTAGGCTTTCGTTTTGCCTTGTAGGCTAACGCCCTTAGCCTCCTCTCATGTTCCTCGATTTCTCTTTCCAAGCACTGTTGCTCTCCAAGCTGCGAGGCTATCCTTTGTTCTGGATTTCTATATGCTTTTGGTGCCGTCGGCTTCTCTCTTCTTCTACTGTTGCTAATTGCTCCGCAACATCTTAGATCTTTTCATTTTCCTTTTGCAGGTCTTTATGCAACACCACCAGCTCATCAAAATTACATTGTAGGCTCACGAGGCTTTGTGTTTCCGGTGCAAGTTTTACTTACCACCTCTCCTTTTCTCCTCCCTTGGCCTCGAGCTTCTCCTTTAGCTCCTTGGTCTCTCTTTGATACATGGCCACTTGACGGGTTCTCTGTAATTGAGAGGCTGCCATCGTCTTCCTTTCAGCCTCGAGCTCAGCTACGACTCTTTTCTTGTCTTCCTTTGCCTGCTCCAGCTGTGACAGGAGTTCCTGTACGTAGTTGTAGTTTGTAGACAATAGCAGTGCAGTGGGACCAGTGGTTGTAGATGCTTCTATCTTCTGCCTTTGGGGTCTCATGTGGATTTTGCATCCACAATTGCTTGTCTTTTTGCTCCCGTCATAGGGGTTCCTGCACTTGCACCTTGAGTTGCCTCTTTGTTGACCAAGAATGTACCTAGGCCACAAGATTGTTGGCATCCACTGTGGTAGAGGGGTCTTGGGTGGGTGTAGTGATTGGGGTGGCGAGCAGTAGGACGGGTGGGATGGGGTTGATTAGACCCTTGTCCTTTCCCTCGATTACGGGGGGTGGCAGGCTTTTAAGTGCTTTGGAGCTGGTGCTTGGACCTTCGTGTCTGGGTGGACTCATGGTAGCCAACTCTTCTTGCCTTGAAGGTTGCTTCATTGAGAGGCGGATAGCCATAGCAATGTCTTCTCTCTTTCTTCTTGAGCTCCACATCTTGATTTGGCAAACAAGCGAGTGATTCCACACTCTGGGTATCTAAGATCGGCCTTTTTTCTATTAGCCTGCTTCCGTTCCGGGCAGCGTGAGGAGATGTGTCCTGGGTGACCGCAATTTCAACAAGAAATCAGTCCTTGGGTTTGCCCTCCCTAAGCCTCTGTCTCTATCTAACTCCATGACCGGAACTGGTCGACAATCCATGAGGATTGGATTGTCCTCTTCATCGTACGAGACGTAAGGGTTCACACAGAGCTCGCCGTCATTCTGCTCCTCCACATAGTGGATTGGAGCGTCACTGTTGGATGGGTTACAAAAGGTCCAGGTGACTGGGGTATGCTTGTGGGATTTATTTCCATCCTAAAAATGGCCGGTTTAGCATCATTAGGTGCCGGGAGAGCTAATCGGGCTCCCCTCTTGAAAAAGTTTGGCAGCCTATTTCCTAGGTAAGGCTAGTTGTAAGGTTGCAAGTATGGGAGTCGTCTTGGTAGTCTGCAATGCATGGCATTGTGATCGAACCTATCACAATTGGTGTAAGGTTGGGACCTAGGGTCCTGACACTCGGCTGGCAGGTGGTTTCCACCACAATACACGCACTGGACGTGTGGGGCACATTGGTCTCCTCACTATTTCTTGTAGCTTTGCTATCTCCATCTTCATCTCCGCTAGCTCCTGCTTTTGACTAGTACTCTTTCCCTTATCTTGGCTATTTGGGACCGACCGCTCGCTGGATGTGGTTGCCCTATCTGAGGTTCTAGAGCTAGCCTCATCTTGGTTTGAGCTCCTGAAGCTCCTCTCCTTGAGTTGGTCATCCACTCGAATGGCCTCTTTAAAGACCCTAGTTAGTGCGTCTCGTTGCAAGCTTGAGTTGCATGCTAAGGCCTTGTAGAGTTGCTCACTTAGTAGTTTGTTGATGAAGACCATGGATATCGCTCTTTCCGTGGGTTGTTTGTTTGTCAGGATTCTCTTAAAGAGACTCCTCACATGGGTCACATACTCCTTGATATCTTCCTTTTCTCTCTGCTTCATGTTCATGAGCCGTACGATCAGGTTGTCTGAGTACCTTGCCTCCGATAATCTCTTAATAAAGAGGTTCTTGAGATGGTTGAAATTGTTATGTTATGCGGCATCTAAGCTGGTGCACCAAGTCCTTCCCTTATCGCCTAAGCATAGACCGAAGGCCTGCAAGCGTTGGGTGAGATCGATGAGGTCGTTGGCCTCACATACTTGCTCAAATTGCTCTATGAAGCTGTAGAGATCGTCGTTTGGCTGGTACTTGTCCAATTGCTTAGCAATGACAGGGATTTTCGATTGGCTCTTCGAGCCCTCGTTGACTCCTAGCCTTGTGAGCAACAAGGTCGCAAGTGTTGCTGGGCTTTGCTCTGCGGAGGTGTTGTCCAAAGTCGCTTCATAAGGAACTCGCTCAGCGTAAGGTCTCCTTCTAGTTCTCTCTCTCTCTCTCTCTCTCTGTGCGTCAGGTCTTGTCCTATTTCTGCTTGCTAGGGTTAGCACTTGCTGAATCTTGCACACTTCTATACTTTGACGTAAGCTTCTAGCTTGTTGCTCCTGATTGTAGGCTGCTATGCTCTGCAGGGCCTTTCGTGCTAGTCTCCTTTCCTCTTCGAGATCCACTATGATATCCTTGGATGGCCTATCGTGGTGGTCCATTCGGGTTTGCAAGTTGTACTTGCTCACCATCTGTTGGATTTCATTCGGAAAATCCATCAGATCGAGCTCTTTGTCTCGTCTGTGGTTCGTGCTGGTTTTTGCTATATTTGCGGTCTCTTGCTTCACTAGGGTGTCAATGAGATTGATCAAGTCGGGTAGATCTACTTCTCCAATGGTATCGGTCCTTGTTGCGTCAGACTCTTGTGTCACGTCCTTGCTTGGTCCTATACTTGGGGTTCTTGATTACTTGACTATGTTCAGGGTCTTCTCCTATTGGTGGGTTCGTTCTAATCGTTAAGTTTGAGTGAGTTCCTTATTATTTACGAACAGTCTTCAACTTACACTCACTCAGTGTGTGTGCGTGCTCTCTTTCGTGCATCGTGAGAAATCAGGCTTTTAGCTTTTCTTAAGTGCGTTACAAGTGTTGGAAAACAACATGGGTGCGGCTACAAAGTGACAATTGCAGCTCTCGCACTCTTGTCTATATACTTAGTCTAATGGGGCTCTAGGCTCAATTCCTGGCCATTCTTGCTAGTGATTAGGGTATGTGTTGTGTTGTTCAGCTCATTCAAGGTCAAATTGGGGTCTGCTGGTTAGCCTATGACTCTAAGTGTGTCAAACATGCTGATATGAGTGTCAGCACTGTTCCTGGCCGTTCGGTTGCGATTTTTAGGGTTAGATTTGCCTGTAAGGCTTTTGGTGAATTCTCCTGTTGTGGGTTTTACTCTTCGTCATCTTGCACGCGCTAAATTTGTTAATTTTGATGTATCAAAATCTGGTCCGATTTTGTAGAGTTCGATTTTTCACTGTTCTATTCGAGGAATCGGACATTCGATTTGACAGTTGTCGGATTTACTTTGTTCGATTATTAATGGTTCGATTTTCGTGTTCTATTATGGGATGCTCAATTTTCGAAATCGGATAGAGTATGTCCGATCGGACAGGATGGGTTGGTTTGATTTGAGTGTGTCCGAGTGCCAAAATCGGATAGGGTGGTCCGAGCGTCCGATCTCCAAAGTCAAATGAGGTCAAAGGTTCAAGTGGGCCGAATGGCCAAGGACCGATTTTCGGGGTGTCGATGTTTGGTGTGTCCTAGTTTGATTTTAATGAGTTCGATCAGACAAGTCAGGTTGGTTCGGATGTTCGAATTTCAGGCATCGGATGTCCTAGTGTCCGATTTTGGGAATCTGACCCTTGCAGACCGTGCTCGATTCCGCCGGCATGCAAACAGTGGCAAAAAAATCGATTCGTGGCAATGATTTTGGACATGCCTACAAGCAAGGAGCTTCAGAATGCAAGAATGCATACACAGGAAGAGTTCTATGTACTTGATTCGAGTGAAAAACTCCTGTGGCAGCTGATCGATTTGTCCTAAGCTCCAAGTCTCTCACTCTCACTCTCACTCTCAAGCTCTCTCTCTCTCTCTGCTGTGCAGAAACTAAAAACGAGCCTTCCAACCCCCTTCCTTGGGTCCTAAGCCCTTATCTTAATGCCCAAGTGCTGCCCTATTGATGCTAAAGTCTTGTCAATGGATTGTAAGCCCATTTTTTCCCCGATTTTGCCCTGTTTTGGCCTTGTTTTGGTCAGTTTCATAGCAGAAACCCTAAAGCTTTCCGCTTTGATTTCTCGGTCCTATCCTACTCTAAATGCAACAAAAATCGAAAGCAAAATACTGAAATGATTTCTCCTACTTGCCTAATCATAAAAAAACTGAAATACCTACTTGTTGCAAATATTAAAAAGCCTAAATCTCCTACTTATCTCAAGCTCCGGTTCGGGGGTGAAACCCTTCCTTCGTCGGTCGATTTGAGGTGCGCAAGTGCTCAAGCTTGAATTTGTTGTCTCGGCAACATAACGAAAATGTAGAGGCGAGCTCACGCTCAACCGCCAAGACCCACGGACCGCTTATTGTTCAAGCATTTCAAGCAAAACACCTATGGCTCTTTCTCACCTAGCCGACGCACCTTCAATCCTACCGGGATGTAGTGAGCTTACCTTGATCCCCAAATGAGTTGCCTTCTTCCTCAAGCACACCGGTAGCTCCACGATTCGAGATGCAAGCTTAAGCATCCTCAAGGCTCCACCTCCAAAGCCATGGGCGAGACAAGAGAAGAGAAGAAGAGAGGAGATGATTGAGAGCTTCACCTCCAAGATCCCTCACTCTCACACTCCCTCTTTCAAGCGCACACAAGCAAGAAGGATAAGAGAAGAAGATGAGTCCACTTTGCCACACACCAAAGAATGAGTTTCTCATTCACCTTTTGAGTTTATATACAAAACCCTAATCCCTTTTGGGCAGTCATCCCCTTTTTTACATGGCCGGCAGTGAACTAGGCCCTCCTTCCCATTGTCCTCCTATCCTCTTAGCTTCATTTCTATTGCCCGCCTGCCCTTACAATTTGCACAGAAGGGAGCCTGGCACTCTTTTACAAAAGTTTTAAGGGCGCCTTGCATTTACAAATGCACTTTTCCCTTTGACTTAGCTTTTGAGGCCGCCCTTGCGCTTTTGGGTGTTTCTCTTTCTGCTTCTTTCGTTGTGTCCGATTTCCTTCTGGGCCGCCTCTTTCAGCTCCCGACGTGCGCTTTTTCACTTTTTCCCCTTTTTCTTGTGTTGAGGGTAACAATAGGTAAGAAACAAGGTTGTTGGTAAAAAATCAACAAACTTTCATGCTGATTATCCTTCTACTTCCACCCCGTTTCCATCAAAGACAGCCTTCCATATTGGTCCATCCTTTTCCAAGGGTATAACCAACAAAACGAAGAGGTGTGATTGTTGTCGAAAGATAAGGCATGACATCACTAAATGTTGTAAGTGCATTGCATAAGAGGAATCTGGTCTTACTCTCACACATGAGACCGCAGACTATTCTCAATTTAAGGATTACACTTTTTTCATTCAATGTTAGTATAATCCTTCTGTTCATGATGCTTGTTTTTCTATTATTGATGTGGTTTCTACTTGGTATTCAATAGTGGTGTATGTAAGCATATCACCTCTTGGTGAGCATTATTTTTCTCTCTTTGATGTACCTAAGGGCGGTATAGTCTTGTGTGCTAACACTGCCTCTTATGCAGTTACAGGCATTGGACATGTGCAGGTCCTTCACAGTGATGTTTTTGGTCCTATACGGATCAAATCCATTGGTGGATTTCTATATTTTGTCACATTCATTGATGACTAATCCCAATTCACTTGGGTATATGGGTTGGAATCCAAGTCTGAAGTCTTCTCTTGCTTCATGACTTTTATTGCCATGGTGGAAAACCAAAGCAACTTTTGCATTCAGGCCCTTTGCACCGATTGGGGGGGGGGGTTGAATATATTTCTAAACAATCTTGAGAGTATCTTGCATCTTGAGGTATTTATCATCAATACATCGTTCCTTACTCCCTACACCAAAATGGAGTAGCGGAATGGAAGAATAGGTCACTCATGGAGATGGCAAGATGCTTGTTGAAGAGTAAAAATTTACCTAATTCGTTTTGGTCTGATGCTATTCTATGTGCTGTCCCACAAGAGCCTTGTGTACCATCACTCCTTATGAGGCATGGATTGGCTCCAAGCCTTCTCTCTCTCATATGGGGATTTCCAAATCATTGGCGTATGCTCATGTGCCTTCTCAGAAAAGGCACAAGTTGGATGATAAGGCCGTTTGCTGCATATTTATTGGATATAGTGCTGAAAGTAAAGGGTACCGCCTTTATCAACCCTTTACAAGCAAGGTGGTTGTTAGCCGAGATGTTATCTTCGCTGAAAATGCTTCTTACCCCTTGCGGGACTGTCAAAAACAGCCTATTGTTGACACTTCTGACATCTTTGTCAGCCTACTACCACTTTTCCATAATGGTTCTATGGTTGATCCTTCTTCTCAGCTTTCATTTCCACCACATATAGGTACATTACAGCAGCCTATTCAGCCTGATTTACAGACACAACAGCATCATGATGCCTTATTTGATGAGTAGCGTCTTATTCATGATCACTTGGAGCTCACATAGGCTGAAATTCAGCATCCTAAGAGAGTCCCTCGCTAGCTGCTAGACCACTCTTCGGGACAGCAAGCGGCCTCTTCCTTTGGTTGCCTGCACATGAGCCTAATCTTCTTGCATGTGCATTGGTGGCTATTGCATGCAATGAAGGATGTCTATGTTATAAAGGTGCTTTTTCAAATGATTGTTGGGTTAAAGCAATGAAGGCAGAGACTGATTCCATCCATCAGAATGACACTTGGGAGCTATGTGACTTGCCTCACAACAAGCCTACAATAGGCACCAAATGGGTTTATAAAATTCAAAGTAAGTTAGATGGTTCTATTGATAGGTACAAGGCCGGACAGAGGCCGGTTTGTTGCCAAGGGCTGTGCGTGATAACAAGGAATCGACTTTGAGGAGACTTTTGTCCCTACCTCTCGCATTACTACCATCAGGAGTATTATTGCCCTTGCTGCCCACTTTCATTGGGAGGTATATCAGTTGGACATTAAGGTTGCATTTCTCCATGGATATCTCATTGAAGAGGTATATGTTTCTTAGGCTCAGGATTTGCAGTCAAAGGCTCTTTTGTATGGTTTAAAGCAAGCTCCATGGGCTTGGTATACCCGCATACATTCTTGTCTATTGCGTCTTGGATTTTAGAATATCCCTATTGAGGCTACTCTTTACATTCGACATCGGAGATCTGATTTTATTATTCTTATGCTTTGTGTTGATGACATGCTTGCCACTAAGACCAATGCTGGTCAAATTGCAGCATTTAAGGCTGATTTACAGCAAACCATTGCCGTCATAGATCTTGGTCCAATTTGCCACCATTGAGGGGGGCATCATAATGAAACAATCCAAGTATATTGGACAGCTTCTTCAGTGCTTTTAGTTTGAGGATACAAGCATGTGTCTACTCCCTTGGAGCTTGGTTTCAAATTCACTTCTCACGACAGTAGCAGATCCTTTGATATTTCTTTATATTAGTAGGCTATTGGATGCTTGATTTATCTATGTCACACGAGGCTCCATCTTTAGTTTGATGTCTCCCAATTGGGCAGATTTATGCATGGCTCTTCAGCGCTTCATTGGTAGGGAGTGAAGCCTATCTTTCGGTATCTTAAAGGCGCTTAGGATCTTGGCCTTTTCTACGAGGCAGATTCTTCACTCTCTTTGCGTGGATATTTTGACAATGATTGGGTTGGATGTTCAGAATCTCGTGTTTCTCATAGTAGCAATTGCTTCTTCTTGGGTATATCTCTTGTTTCTTGGTTAAGCAAGAAATAAACTATAGTTGCTACTTCCAATTGTGAAGTTGAGTAGAGAGCAACGTGTTGGGAATAAAGGATCACCGTGCCTTTTAGTGTGTTCGGGTGTGAACGCACCCTTACACCTTGTACTTTATATATATTCAAAACCTAAAATGTGGTACACAAGTCATTGTACCGAACATCAAGTGCCATGCTCTCACTCTCACTCTCTACTGCTCTCAACTCTTCCCATCTGCACTCTCAGCTTAGCTCATGACAGACTCGTCTACAAACTAGTATTAGAGCACACAGGCTGTGCACGCTTCCCTAAGCTAGTGACGGGCGTTAGGCAAGCAGGAGGCGCATGCGAGTAGGAGCTTTAGGTCCTAGATGTGGAACGACAGTTGGCAGGTCACAGGTTGCAGGAGACGTGTTTGAGGCGACCAGGCTCAGGCCACACGATGTAGACAAAATGCTGCAGATGACATGCTGCAGGCGACTTGCGACTGGACAAGGACTTGCATGCGACCAGTTGGCGACACGTAAGGTTCATCTGGCCAAACGAGACAATGCGACCAGCCAAGCGACACGCAACCTGACAGTAGGTGATGAGGTGGCAGCTAGACTAATGCGGACCGGCGGCCAGGACCAGTTGCCATGAACATGGCATGCGAGGCCAAGCGACGACGGGGAGAGGTCAACACCCCTTTTTTTTTCTTCTTCATTGGGTATTCACACGCAAAGCAAAGCCAAAAATTTCCCAAGAAAATTGGGGCTTTTCTTAGATTTGGGGACTTTAATGCAAAAGTGGACAATCTGACTCAGAAATTGCAAAATCAGTGCACATTTGTTCGTGAAATTTTGGGGCTCTTCAAATTTCAATGAAATTTCTTCAATTTCAGTGAAATTTGTGCACATTGGACCCGAGAAATTTGGGGCTTTTGCAGAATTTCATCAGTTTGTGCAAGAATTGCATGGTATATGCACTTAGGTACTTGAATTGATGCAATTTTGAACAGACTATCCTAAAAAAATTTGGGGATTTTAACCCAAATTGTCAAATTTGTGCCTGGGAATGCTTTTGGAGCAGAAATTGCAGTGAAATTTTGGGGATTTCACATGTAACTGGTGGCTTGTCTCTAATTGTGTCAGAAATTGCTTGAGGAGTGCAGCAAATGACATTTTTTATTACTGAAAATTCATTTGCAGATCTGAAATTTTCTGCAATCTTGGGATTTTCATTGCTGGTTGGTACTCTTGTGCATTGTGGTCACTTGTGTCATATTTGGGCTTGCCTTTTGGTGATTGGTTAGTCAATTTTGGACTGCAAATTATGGCTGGAAACAGTGACATCAGTAATATTTTGCACACTAAGAAGCTTGAGGGTGCCCATAATTTTGCAATCTGGCAGAAACAATGCTATAATGTCTTGGTGCAGAAGAAACATGTAAAGCCCATCAAAACAAAGGGAATCAAACCAGTAGACATGGAACAAGATAAGTGGGATGACTTGGATGAGCTTGCTCGCTCTACCATTGAGCTCTCGGTGCTAGACAACTTGCTCTTCAACATTGAAGCTGAATTTAGCATATGCAATGTGGCAAAGGCTTGAAGAATTGTATGCTCAGAAAAGTGCAGCTAGCAAGTTTTATTGGCTGAAAAAACTGATGGACTTTCGCATGAAAGAGGGTACAGCCATGTTTGTACATTTGAATGAGTTTAACTCAATTATCAGTCAGTTGATTGCTTTGGATTTTCATATTGATGAGGAGTTCAAAGCTACCTTCTTGCTATGGACCCTACCTAAAAGTTGGGATACTTTCAGGATAGCCTTGAGTAATTCGAATGCTCAGTTGTTATACTTTGATGTGAAGAGTTCTTTGCTGATGGAAGAACTCAATAGGCAAAATAACTCAGCAAACAAGTCTTCAAATGCATTATACACTAGAGGCAGATTTTAGCATAAGAGCAGTTCTGAAAACCGAGTACGCAACAAATCTCGTGGAAAGAATATGGAGTGCCATCATTGTGGCAAAAAGGGGCACTACAAAAGGGATTGCTTTTAGCTGAAAAAAGAGAAGGGTAAAGACAAAAACAATGAAGCCAACAAGGCTGAAAACAAGGATAGTCAGCATGCCAAAAAGAGCAATGTGAAAATAGAAGAGGTTAATGCAGTCACTCAAGATAATGATAGTGACGGTGATGAACTTCTAGCTTCTTTGGATGCACGTGCATTGATTGCAGATTTTGAGGATAATATTCATACTTGAATACTTGATTCAGGTGCATCCTTTCATGTCACACCACATCATGAGTGGTTCTCTGACTACAATGGTGATGTACGTGGCGTTGTTCACTTGGGAGATAACTATGCATGTAAAATTGCATGTATTGGCAGTGTGAAATTGGAATTTCACCATGGGTCCATGTTTGTTTTGCATAATGTGAGACATGTATCTCGGCTCAAGAAGAGCTTGATTAGCACAAGGCAACTAGATGATGAAGGCTATCACACCACCTTTGGGGATAGAAAATGGAAAATATGTAAGGGCTCCCGCATTGTTGCCAAGGGGTCCAAAAGTGATACTCTGTATGCTTTGCATGTATCTAGTGTGCGTAACCATGTTGTCGCCATAATTGAGCAGCCAAGTGCCATAGCCGGTTGGGACACATGAGTCAATTTGGAATGAAAGTGCTCTCTCATTTGGGTTGCTTACCGTGTTTGAGATATGCTGATTTTGAATAGTGTGATCATTGCATTTATGGTAAACATGCTCAAACGTCATATAAAAAATCTCTAAAGTCTTCACCCTTAGAGTTAGTACATTCAGATATATGTCAAATGCCAGGGTTATCTTTAGGGGGGAAGAAGTATTTTATTACCTTTGTTGATGATGCTACACGCAAAGTTTGGGTCTATCCAATCCGTCGCAAAAACGAGGCCTTGGATAAATTTAAAAAATTCCTGGCACTTGCTGAAAATCAGATCAACAAGACATTAAAATGCCTTTGCTCTGACAATGGTGGGGAATATGTGTTCAAAGCCTTTCAAGACTTTTGTGATATCAAAGGGATTAAGAGGGAGCTTACCGCTCCTCATAATCCGTCCCAAAATGGTGTTGCAGAGTGTATAAATCGGACCATTTAAGACAAGGTCCGTACAATGCTGTCCCATATTGCTTTACCCCATGGTTTTTGGGTAGAGGCTGTTATGATAGCCGTATACTTGATTAATTGATCCCCAAACAGGTCCTTGGGTGGGGGAGTTTCCCAAGAAGCGTGGTCGGGCAAGCCACCTTCGTATGCACACTTGAAAGTGTTTGGCTGCGAGGAATTTGTGCACATACGCAAGGAAGAATGCAGCAAACTTGAGTCAAAGTCTTGTAAATGTATTTTCCTAGGATATGGTGATGAAGGTGAAATGGGGTATAGATTATGGGATCTCGAGAAAAGAAAAGTAGTACGCAGCAATGATGTCATCTTCCGGGAAGATTACATGCACAAACAGCCTGAAAGAACATAGGAAGTTAGAAGGGTTGTATTCCAGGAGGATGTACCAATAAGATAGCAAAGAATGCCCATTAGACAACAACAAATACCTGCTGAAAATGTCTCTGAAAATGTAGGGAATGATGCTATAAACGATTAGCAAGATCTTGCCCATGATGTCTCACAAATTTAGCAAGAACATGTACACTTGGGACAACCTGGACCAATTATACAACAAGCTGTACCTGCAAAACAACAAGATGTTAATGCAGATTTACAAGCTGAACAACCAACAAATTTTGACCACTTGGTCCGTAGGTTAACCAGAGTGCAAAAACAGCCAAGTAGATTTGTTCATGGAGTAAACTATGTGGTTGATTATGTCATGTTAATAGATTGTGGTGAACTATCATGCTTCCAGGAAGCAATGGACAGACAAGATAGTAAGAAATGACAAAGAGCAATGCTATTAGAGATG
Organism: Lygodium microphyllum; assembly: GCF_053477565.2. Lineage (NCBI taxonomy): Eukaryota > Viridiplantae > Streptophyta > Polypodiopsida > Schizaeales > Lygodiaceae > Lygodium > Lygodium microphyllum. The sequence goes on along the minus strand of NC_141140.1, from coordinate 92,379,506 downwards.
GAATCTCTCATGAAGAATGACTCTTGGGATTTGGTACTTTTGCTAGAAGGACAAAAAGTGCTACTCTGCAAACGGGTTTACAAAATGAAAGTCACTTCTGGTTCTTTGCCCAAGTACAAGGCACGCTTGGTTACTAAAGGATACAAGCAAGAACATGGAATTGATTTTGATAAAATCTTTTCTCTTGTAGTCATAGTTAAAATGACTACTTTGCGAACCATCTTGGGCTTGGTTGCATTTGAGGACATGAAACTCATACAGATGGATGTAAAAACCGCCTTCTTACATGGTGATTTGCATGAGGAAATCTATATGCAGCAGCTTGATGGTTTTGTTGCAAAGGGAAAAGAGCACATGGTATGTAAACTCAACAAAAGTCTCTATGGGCTAAAGCAGGCACCACGCGAATGGTATCACAAATTTGATTCATTTATGCAATCTCAGGGATTTCATCGTTCTCAAGTTGATCACTGCTTGTATAGCAAGCATGCAGTCTTATTCTCTTGGTATTGTATACGGATAACATGCTAATTGCAGGCAAGGATGTTCATGCCTTGGACTCCTTGAAACAAAGTCTACACAATAGCTTTGATATGAAAGATCTCGGCGAGGCAAATCACATTCTTGGCATGCGTATACTTAGAGATAGATCAAAGGGTCTTCTTTATCTGTCAGAGCAATAGTATATTACCAAACAATGTTTCATTATGAAGGGGGGAAAGCTATCAGTGTACCATTGCCTCGATATGTGAAACTTAGTGTAGATGACAGCCCTATATCAGATGATGGGAATGCTGAAATAGCCAAGATACCCTGTGCTTCAGTTGTTGGTAGCTTGATATATGCTATGGTTGCTACACGTCCTGACATTGCATTTGCGGTGGGAGCGGTTAGCAGATACATGGCATATCCTGGCAAAAAGCATTGGGAAGCAGTGAAGGGTATCATGAGATACCTTAAGGGCACAAAGGATTTGTGTATCTGCTTTGGTAAGTAGAAGTCATCTTAGGTTAAGCCATTAGGGTTTAATTTTTTATTATAAAAAGACACATTGTGCCTCATTAGCACATAAGTGTGGCTTTATTCATTGTGATCGCTTGCGGCGTTGTATACTCTCTCTCTCTCTCTCTCTCTCATTAATACATCGCCTCTCTTTTGTGTATTGAGTTATTGTGCATCGATTGATTAATTCTCTATCAAATAATCGTGCAATTATTTCACTCTTGGATCAACACCGATGCTAGATAAATTACAACATTTAAGACCTTTGCCATGATAGATCTTGGTTTACTTTATTATTACTTAGGCATTCAATTTGCCGCCATTGAGAGGGGCATCATCATGACACAATTCAAGTGTATTGAATAGCTTTTTCAGTGCTTTTAGTTCCAAGGATTGCAAGCACGTGTTTACTCCTTTGGAGCTTGGTTTTAGATTCACTTCTGATAATGGTAGCGGATCCTTGGATACTACTTCATATGAGTAGGTTGTTGGATGCTTGATCTATTTGTGGCACACATGGCCTGATCTTCAGTTTGCTCTCTCCCAGTTGAGCATGTTCATTCACAGCCCTTTAATACTTCATTGACAAGTAGTGAAGTGTATCTTTCAATATCTTAAAGGCACCTAGGATCTTGACATTTTCTATAAGACTGATACTTCACCCTCTTTGCATGGATATCTGAATAGTGATTGGGCTAGATGTCTCTTTCATAATGGCAACTGCTTCTTCTTGGGTACATCTCTTGTTTCTTGGTTTTATAAGAAATAAACTACAATTGCTACTAATAGTTATGAGGCTAAGTACATAGTAGCATTCATAACCACAGTGGACCGTGTTTGGCTTTGCAAGTTACTTGCCAATCTTCATGTACACTAGACGGCTCTAATACTTACCTACAATTAGAGCTAGAGTGCTTTGGCCATTGCATGGAACCCATTGTTCCATGCTTGCACAAAGTACATAGAAGTTTATTACCATTATGTTTATGAGCGGATGTCAGTTGGAGATGCATAGTTGTCTTACATACCCATTGAAGATTGTGGAGCTAAAAATGCATTACAAACTGATTCGCTCTTTATTAAATGAGGCACATTCCTAGATAATATATGTGTCCCATAAGCCAAATTGTATTTTGGGAGGATCCACACTCCCATAAGTAGATATGCTACCTACTACTTAGCCCTAACTCTGTTTTATAGACTGCTAGTGTCATGAGGACGTGAAATTTTGAGACGCTTTAATCTTGCTGCTAACATTTGACCAAGTTACTAATTAAACGTGCAAGGTTGTGTAAGCACATGTGATATACATGGTAGTTATTTCATGGTAACAAGCCAAGGACCTCGAGGATGCAGTGGGTGCCAAAGGCAAAAGTTGTGATAAGTTATACCGATTGGGTTTTGTTGGTTAGTTAGTATCCAATTGGATCGTAGGGTAGTAGTTTGCCCAATAAGTGTCGGTGGTAATATTGAAACCAACCTTCCTTTTGTGGATGGGTGGTAATTCTCTGATTACAACTTAGTTACAATGGCAACATTTATTACAAAACTGAGAAATGCAAATTAACTTACAATCTTGGACAATGGACACCTCGTTGGCCCCAAAATTGGCGCCCCTTTTGGTATTTCTTTAACTAATTGAAGAAAAACTTGATGTACAATGGGATTGTCCAATCCCTTACGGTATTCCAACTCCCCTTGCTGTTCAAAATGACCAGCAAGTTTTTAATCAGATTTGCTTCTTGATTCGGGCAATCAATTAGTCTTCACCCACTTTGATGGAGATGGAAAATGCCCCATATTCATTGATTTGCTGGTTTCTCCACTTGAATTTGATTGAAAATAGCTTTAGCCTTGTTGAATCCAAGCCTTGGAGCTTCCAATTTTTGGCACGCTTCTTGAGATTGCTTGTAAATCCTAATTTTTGTTGCAGATTGGGGTTTACAGTAGAGAAATCTGAAATTTCTCAGCCTTTGGTGATCTCAATGCTATAATCTTCGGAGCAAGGCTATGTAAAGGTTGGGAGATGAGAGAAAATGCTGAGGAGAGAGAAAATTCAGACTTTCTTTGCGAAGAATTGAAAAGAATCTGTCATTTATTGATGTTGCCCTATCTCAACAGCATGTAGATGCTATCTCTTGTTGTTGATTGGTTTTCTCCTGCCCTTGGCTGACTCAGAAGGTCCTTCAATGGCTGTAGATCAGACCAACAGCATCTCCTCGCTCTCTCTTGCAAGTTGAATACACTAAAATGCCTCTCTCAAGCCTCTAAAGACGTTTTTCAATCTTGCATGGGCATTTTTGACAAGTGGCAGCTTTTCCAAATGGTTTTTCTAGCATTATCCATAATTAAACATTAATTTTCAGTCTTTAAATACTGAAAATAAATCTAAAAATCATTTTGGTGCTAAAAAAAAATTCTAACTTGTCAATAATTAAATTGGCTAGGTAACTTTCATTCCCGAGTATCTCTGCACCATCTTTGACCATCAGATTGGTGTTAGGTATCATTAAACGTCACTTCTCTAGTGCCATGAACTGACACTTATGGCCAAATGAATGTTACTTATAGCAACTTTTACCTTTAATATCCTATGATTTAGGTATCATTAAATCCCACTTCTTTAGTATCACCAACTGACACTTATGGCCAAATGAATGATCTAGGCCAACAATTGGCACCAGATTCACTAAGTACTTGTGTGGCATAACTTATAGTAACTTTTGCCTTTGACATCTTATGATTTTCTTGGGTCTTGGGCTCGTAAATTTACTTTAATCCTAGTTACACATTACGTATGTAATATTTACCTAACTATGTGATTAAAAATTAATCCACATGTTAAGTGAGACTTCAAAAAATACATGTCTTCATGATAGCCCTCTCCCTTAAAATCCTTGCAATCGTCCTCGATTGCACTGGCAGATGCATCAAAAGAAAAATAGTGGACTTGAATTTCTAGAAGGCATCATAGTTAACAGATCATTGCGCACTACTGCTTAACCATTCCATATGCCCAACACATGTTGAAAATTACTAGCCAATCATAAGATAAGTCTCACAAAGAATCTAAAAAACATTGCCAGATTATCATGTGACATGTCTATTTTTGATAAGCTCAACTCATCTGGCAAAACCAAACCATAGCATAAACCATGGTTAAAACATCAGTGGTATCATAACATATGTTGTTGTCCATGGAACAAAATATAAACCATTGAAAACTGAGCATAATTTGATCATAAACTGATCACTTGCTGATTTGAGATAGACTTGGACTTGCTACTCTATTGTCTAGGGATTGAAATCTAGCAAGAGTCATGAAAAATCTTAATCTCTCAGAAGAAGTATGTATGGGAGACCTTGAAAGCATTTGACATGATAGAGTGCAAAGAGATATCTACACTTATAGAGGTTAATGTGAAGCTGTCCTTTGAGGGTATATTTGCATTTGCAAACATTGAGAGGTATAGAAGGTTGATTAGTTATCACATCTATTTGTGCAACACCAAATCAAATATCAATTTAACTATTGTTTTTTTGAGCACTTTCTTAAACAAATCTTGTCAAAGTAGGGTTTTGCATGTGGGACCCAGAAACTCTCTAGAACCGCTCCTCTTTTAATGAGACTTTTGGTAATTTACATGTTTTGGGGCTGCTTTAAAGAGCTAATCAGTATGAAATGAATTTTTAGTTTAACATGGTGGTTTAGTTTTTTTAATTGAATATAGGAGCATTCTTGTCATGCAAGTTTTTCTTCTAGTGGTGTTTATACTCTCATGTTGTCTGTCATGAGGACATGTATTTTTGAAACCTCACTTAATATGTGGATTAATTTTTAATCACATGATTAAGTAAATGATGCACATGTGAGGTGCAACTCGGGTTAAAGTAAATTCACGAGCTTGAGACCCAAAGAAATCACGGGATGTCAAAGGCAAAAGTTGCTATAAGTTATGCCGCACAGGTATTGGTGATATTGGGTGCCAGTTGTTGGCCTAGGTCATCCATTTGGCCATAAGTGTCAGTTGGTGACTACCTAATGCCAATCTGATGGTCAAAGATGACACAGAGATACTCGGGGATGGAAGTTACCTAGCCAATTTAATCATTGGCCAGTCAGATTATTTTTCAAGGTATCGAAATAATTATTAGATTAATTTTCAATATTTTAAGGTTGAAAATTAATTTTTAATTATGGAAAATGCTGGAAACACCATTTGGGAAGGCTGCCACTTGTGAAATATGCCCATGCAAGATTGAAAAACGTCTTTAGAGACTGGAGAGAGGCATTACTATAAATTCAGCCTGCAAGAGAGAGGGAGGAGAGGCTGCTGGTAGCCAAGGGCAAAAGAAGACCAATCAACAGCAGGAGACAGCATCTACAGGCTGTTGAGGCAGGGTAGCAGTAGTAAATGATTGATTTTCTTCAGTTCTTTGCATCTACATGCTGTTGTGGCAGGGCAGCAACTGCACTTGACTGATTTTCAGTCATTCTTCGTAACAAAACTCTGAATTTTCTCTCTCTACAGCTTTCCGTCTCATCTCCTAGCCATTTCACAACCTTGCTCCGAAGATCTCAATATTTGGACTATTGGAGGGTGAGAAATTGCAAATTTCTTTGCTGTAAACACTAATTTATAGCAGAAATTAGGGTTTAACAGCAGCCTTGGGAAGCGTGCCAAAAATTGGAAGCTCCAAGACTTGGATTCAACAAGGCTGAAGGTGAATTTCAGCTGAATTCAGGTGGAGGACTAGCCTGCCATTGAATTTGGGGCATTTCCATCGTCTATGAATTGGGTAAAGGCCAATTTAGTGCCCGAATCAAGGGGCAAAATAGATTGAAGACTTGTTGGTTACTTCGGACAGCAAGGGGAGTTGAAATACTAAAAGGGATTGGGAGAATCCCATTGTAAATCAACGTTTTCTTCAATAAAGCTAAAGAAATACCGAAAGGGGTGCCAATGTTGGGGCCAATTGGGTGTGCATTGTCCAAGATCAGTAGGTAAATTTGTATTTTCAGATTTGCATTTATTGTTTGCTGCTGTAACTAAGTTGTAATCAGGGATTTACCACCCTATCCGAGGAGGAAGGTTGGTTTCATTGTCCCTTTGTAAATGAGCTCTTTGATCCTAGGAGCTCTTTGATCCTAGTGGCTCTTACAATTGTACACTGTTTTTTTCACCTGGCTGATAGTGCCTATGTTGTGTTACGTGTTAGAACGAAATTCTAGCCCGAGTTTCATTGTTCCAACAGATTACTCTTCAAAAGGAACTGAAAAGTTTAGGTGATGTTTTGCCACAAGTATAGTTGCGCATTATCACTCTAAAGGTAGTATCAGAATATACAAAAACATGTTACAAAGTTTGAAATTGTGCATGGGTCACTATTCACTGTAATAGATTTTGATTTTGATTCATCTTTTTTTAATATAGCTTTCATAGTGATATGATTTGAACATGAATGTGCAGCCTTTTTTTCGAGTAGGTTGCAATGCTTGGTCCAAAGCGAGAACCGGAAGATTCATTAGTGCCTGTGCCACCTGCCAAGCGACAGCAAACTGATGCTATTACACCATTTAATGCAGCTCTTCAACCTGTGAAACAAAATGGAATGTCAGGTGTCACAAATGGGATTAAAAGAACCTCAAGCCTTCAGTCTCCCATTATGCTTCTAACTGGTCATCAAGGTGCTGTCTACTCGATGAAGTTTCATCCCCAAGGAGAAGTTATTGCATCCGGCTCACATGATAAGGATATTTTTATTTGGCATGTGCATGGTGAATGTGATAATTTTATGGTGTTGAAAGGGCATCGAAATGCAGTACTTGATCTTCACTGGACCACAGATGGTTTGAAGATTATCTCTGCCAGTCCAGATAAGACACTGAGAGCATGGGATGCTGAGACAGGAAGACAGGTGAAGAAAATGGCAGAGCATTCATCCTTTGTTAATTGCTGTTGTCCATCAAGAAGAGGACCACCACTAGTGGTGAGTGGTTCTGATGATGGGACGGCCAAACTTTGGGATCTCCGTCATCGTGGTGCAGTGCAAACACTTCCAGACAAATATCAAATCACCTCTGTAGGTTTTTCTGATGCAGCTGACAAGATCTATACTGGTGGGATTGATAATGAAATCAAGGTTTGGGACCTGAGAAAGAACGAGGTTATGATGCACCTTCAAGGTCATACTGATACTATCACTGGGATGGAGCTTAGTCCAGATGGTTCTTATCTCCTTAGTAATTCAATGGACTGCACACTACGCATATGGGACATGCGCCCTTATGCTCCTCAGAATCGATGCGTGAAAATTCTCACTGGGCATCAGCATAATTTTGAGAAAAACCTTTTGAAGTGCAGCTGGTCTCCTGATGCAAGTAAGGTAACAGCAGGTAGTGCTGATCGTATGGTTTACATCTGGGATACTACTTCTAGGAGGATCCTTTATAAGCTTCCTGGTCATGCTGGTTCTGTAAATGAGTGTGTGTTTCACCCGAAGGAGCCCATCATTGGTTCTTGTAGCAATGACAAGCAGATCTACCTTGGTGAGATTGAATCGCACCCCCTTTTTTAACAGATTTTGCAGGTTACATCCTATACAAGTGAAGTTGGTGCCTTTTGGGAGGGCTATTCCAACATATACAATGTAGCCGTTGGGAAGAGCTCTTGAATCATCAGGGGAGCTGGATATTGTATGATGCATTTTAAAGGACTGTTGTGTCAGAGCAAATGATGCTTTAACCTTGACATGTAGACGGTGCTCTTGAAAATGTGAGAAAATAGAAGTATCATCTGGATTGGTTGTTAAAGTAGTGTGGTAAATGATTACAAAACCAATTGTGTCCTCTAACATCAAGATTTGTAACCATTGTTGATTGAGTTCTTGTCCACAATTCTGGCTGGCATTTTGGAGCAGCTGTTACATATCGTTTGTATAGAGCTAGGGTGTCGAGTGGTCCAGCTCAAGTGCCACTGTTAAATCTTAGAAAAGTATTACAGGAATCTCTCATTAAGTGGGTAGCTTTCAGGTACCGTGCCTTGACTTATATTGCCAGCAGGTCAGTTACTGTTAGGACATGATAAGTGTCCGTTGAGAAAATAAAACATCGTGCAGGGTGACTATCATAATCTGTTTGCTGTATGTAAAGCTTCAAATGGCACATACTTAAAAGCTTTGCTTTCCAAAAGTTGGTGGAATGGGTCTTTCACCGTGAGATGTGTCAGGGACTTTGCTTTCTCCCCACTCTGTTTAGGAGGAAGGCAGTCTTTTTGGACATGGAAAGTGTCTGTTGAGAAAAATTGCAGGGTGGCTATCATAGTCTGCTTGCTGCATGTAAAGCTTCAAATGGCTTATACCTAGAAGCTTGCTCTCCAAAAGTTGGTGGAACGAGTGTTTGTCACTATGAGACGTGTTAGCAACTTTGCTTTCTTTCCACTGTCTATGAGGAAGGTGATCTTTTTGTCCTTCAAAAACAGGTGTGCTTGCATGTACTTATTTACTTGTATAGCTCAGCTATATGGCTATTTAATCATGAAATTTAAGACAAATTTTCCTTGCTATGCTCACTTTTGTGCTAAAGGTATATCATATAGTTGTTTCTTCATCTGTCTTGTTTGTAATTTTTTGATTTAAGTCTATTCGCAGCACTCCCGCGGGCTGTCTTTTGTATGTATGCACCTATGTGTGCACACGTACATAGCTTGAAGGTGGCCTTCTAAATGTGCATGGAACACAAATCTGTTTTTGCATTGATCTCATTAACTACGGAAAAGATGGTGTTTGTCATGCCTTGTTGGGTTGTCTCCTTGTTTAGATTTCCTTATGTACTTGTTGATTTGTCTTGTTGGGTTGTCTCCTTGTTTAGATTTCCTTATGTACTTGTTGATTTGTTTCCTTTTCTGTTCATTTGTTCTTTTGTACTTGCTCTTGTAGTTTGGTTACAATTAACTTACAGCGGGCTGTCTTTTGTATGTATGCACCTATGTGTGCGCACATACATAGCTTGAAGATGGCCTTCTAATTGTGCGTGGAACACAAATCTTTTTTCGCATTGATCTCATTAACTATAGAAAAGATGGTGTTTGTTATGCCTTGTTGGGTTGTCTCTTTGTTTAGATTTCCTTATGTACTTGATTTGTTTCCTTTTTTGTTTCTTTGTTCTTTTGTACTTCCTCTTGTAGTTTGGTCACAATTACCTTACGTTCTTCAATCCTTCTATTGGTGAAAGATACTCATATTATGAGCTTTCCCTTTGGTTTCACGAAGTGTTTAAGCAGTTTGGTAAGCGAGTCTTTCAAAACCACATTCTTTACATTAAAGTTGCAAGCATTTTTTCAAGGTGACCTAAATGTGCATGGAATGCAATCTGTTTTTCCATTAGAGCTTCATTGAGTATTGAAAAGATAGGTGTTTGATATACCTTGTTTAGTGTTTGATATACCTTGTTTAGGTTGTCTCCTTTTGATTTTCCTATGTGCGTGTTGATTTGTCTCCTTTGTTTCATTTTCTATTTTTACTTCCTCTTGTAGTTTAGTCACAATTTCCTTACATTCATATCTAATCTTTTTATTGGTAGAAAACACTTTTGTTATGAGCTTTTCCTTTGGTTCCACCAAGCGTGTAAAGCAAAGTTGTGAACCCATTGACATAATTGCTCCTTCCATAATATTGGCTCTCAATGTCAGTTAGATGGTGATGCCAAGATTGTTGAGAAAGTCTTTGGATTCATCTTACATTAGGCAAGAGATTAGGCCTAACTCTCACACCCAGATGTTGTGCGAGAGAGAGAGAGAGAGAGAGAGAGAGAGAGAGAGAGAGAGAGAGCTTAGGTAGATTAAATGCATGGTAACAAACAGGTCTTTGTTTGCAGTTGCATGATTATCTAGTATAGTCTACTAATAGAAATAAAAACTGAGATTTGAATAAGAGTCAATAGCTTGGAAACCTTGTGCCTTACCACTAAGGTAACTTAGAATCACGAAAGAAAAAAGAGAACCTTGGTAGTGTGTATGCACACATGGAGAGAGAGAGAGAGAGAAAAGAAAGAAAAAGAATATATAATACATGTCTATTAAAGACCAAATCGGTCTATGAGACATCCATATGCAATGAAATATCCTCATGATATCATGTAAGGGAAACAATAAAAATGAAAAATCTTATCTAAATGTGCAACAAGTGTAGGCATAATGATTTGGGCAAGACCTCCATGCACATAAGTATGTCCATTTAAAGAGGACTAGTGCATATGAGATACAACGATGCCATGTAGATCTCACACCATCTAGTGAGTACAAGGAATGTAAAGTGTGATAATTGGGTGGGAGCTCTTGGTGTGCTCTTGAGAAGCTCCTAAGGGCTGGCGTTGGCTGAGTGGGTTAGGTATGTCTCATATTGCTATCGAATCTAGATGGCTTCTTGTTGGTGAGAGTATGATCTCTTGCTAAATGCATCGGGTTATTATATGGCTCCATTCTCATGTGCTCTTTGTAGGGACAACCCTCTCAAGTCTCCTTGTCTTTGTACTTGTATTATCCTAACTAGCGTGGATCCTTGACAAAACTTTGTTAGGATTATTTGTCGTGCTTTGTCTCAAGCACCGGTTGTGAATAGGGATGGTTTGACTTTCTCAATGTCTAGTATGTAGTGTTGGCTCAAGTTTCTTTGATCTAATGTACTCATCATTGACTATCTAAGCTATTGTCCTTGAAATAGTGCACAATATTTCTATCGTATTTGGATGTAGATGCTATATGTGCATAAGAAATGCTCTTTATAATCTCTACCTTCTAATGGCATAGTTGAATTCCTACAGCATTGTCTCTGGTTCAGTTCGCTTGGGTGATGACAGGTTACTTGCTATTGTTGGCATTGGGGATGTACGGCTGTAGTTCTTTACTGGTAGTATTTTTTTGTTACAAGATGCATGTCATGTACTTGCGCTTACATGCAATCTTATGTTTGTAGGGTAGCTTGATGATGTTGGATTTCATGTTTCATTTGGAGATTCTGCTTGGAGAATCACTCGTGGCAGACTTGTGCTTGCTAGAGGTGCCAAGGCTAGCAGCCTCTATCCTCTTGTAGTTGATGGGTCCTCTATTGACCATGTTTTGTCAGTTAGTTCCATTCCACATGTATCTCTTTGGATGCCCATTTGGGCCATATGTCCTTGAAGGGAATGAAAATGCTTTTTGGTTGCAGTACTTACCGCTCCTTGACTAAGCATGTTTTGATTCATGTGAGCATTGTCTTTATGGCAGATAGACTAGGAATACGCATAAGAAGTTTGGTAGGACATGCAAGAGTGAGCCCCTGGCATTGGTACATTCGGATGTCTGTTGGCTCATGCTTTGTTAGTCATATCCTTTTCCCCCTGTTTGTCTCTATATCTAGCTACTGTGACGATACTATGAGCTTACCTATGGTAACTCACGTGGCTTGTGGCATGTAATGATCCATGTATAAGGGTTTGTGAGGATCATGAAAATGTCTATGTAGTGTTGTACCTTTGTGGGAATAGCTCCACCATCGCTTGTGACATGGTTCCTTGTTGTGCCTCTGGCTTACCTTGTAAATGCGTTTTATGATATGAATACGAGTTCTACCCTCAAGATAGGCCATTTCGCAAACTTGTGAGCATTCTGTGCGTGTCGTGTCACGTTCCATGTCATGTTGAGTTGGTGCTGTGACATATTAAGCTGGTGAAAGTGCAATGTTGCGCAATGGCTCTAGTGCTTGTCTAGAGCCTAGACGGGGTCAAGAGAGGGCCCCACATGCGTATTCGAGGCTGGACCGTCACACTTGGTCTAGGGTCCCATCCACGTCTTGTATGTGTCCCTAATACAAATCTTGCCTAAGGATCATCTTGCTTTGTATTTGTGAGGGTTGGCATGCATACTAGAAGGGAGGTAGGCTCATCATGTTGATGTCATACCTAGTCACCATTTTCTCCACCTAGAAGTACCATGAGTTAGCCAGCAACTGCTCATCATGTTGATGTCATACATAGCCAACAACTACTCCACCTCTGGAAGTACCATGAGCTCTCACATACCTCATGGGACATCTATCTAGAGGTCTCTAATGCCCTCCATGGTAACTTCTCAGATGTCATGTCTTATAATTGCTATATAAAAGTGATGATTTGTATCCATGGGTGTTGTAGCAAACTCTGCTCTAAGAATCTCATGGGGCACTAAGGATTTGTTGTATATCATGCATGACAAAAGAATAATTTGGGGTAGGTTTGTCTAGCGGTACTATCTCTCTAAAAGCACCAATGATGCATATCTCCTTCTTGTGATGCCAACACCTTAGAAAAGTACCTTGATGTGGCAATAAAAGTGACTTCCAAGTAAGCATATGAGCTTACCACTTCCATTGCTTGCCCATTCAGAGTGAAAGATGATCCCTTGCAAACCTAGGTTGATGTATAGAAAATGTGGACCTTGGTTTTCCCAAGGTTCAATAACAATCCTTTATCTAGGCAAAATCTATGGAGGGCTTCAAGGTGTCTTTGAAGTGACTCCCATGCCTCTAAAATCAAAACAATATCATTAGCATACAAAATAATGTGGATATGAATACCTGCCATGTTGAAACCAGCTCCTCCTCCTATGGTGATGTAGTTTGTGATCTCATCAATAAAGTAGGTGATATTGAGAAGCCCTTCTTCACTTTGATGGTGCTAGAAATCTCTCCAAACATTCTTGCGAGGCATTTGAATCATCCCGTTACCTACTCATATAATGTGTATATGCACCATAGCATGTCTGATGGCACTTCTAGAGTCAACATCTGTTGTAGTGATATGTCCCTTGACACCATATCAAAAGCTTTGTAAAACTCCACAAAGCACTAGTATAGTCTTTGTCTCTTGATCCTGGCCTGCTCAATCATGCATTGCATGGTGAACATATGGTTCATTGTGGAGAAGCCTTGTTTAAAACCTACCTCTCTTGCGACCTACATGGATTTCCACTTAGCATAGGCACTTAGGTCCACCTCCATCATTGCTCCATATAACTCGGCCAACTGATGAATCATGATGGTTTGATAATTTCCTAGATCAAAGAGATCCCTAGCCTGATGGATAGGCACAATGGTGTGCATAGTCCACTCGTTTAAGAATCCTTTGAACATGAGAGAATGAATGGTACAAGAACCTATGCTGCACATACGAGATGCTCCCCTTGGTTTTTTGGGTGATTGGGCACTTGTCCATCTTGTAGCCTCCTAATAGCTTGCTGCAACATGCTATTTCGTGAAGAAGGTCGATGATGTGGGGCGTGGCTTTACTGGTTGTGGCATGGGAGGTTGGTGTGGTACATCATATAGGTGCTTTGTATAAGCTTGCCATGTCCCTGGTACCTCAATGGGCATCTACTGTCTGGGCTCTCTAAATATCCTCCATGCTATAGCCATATCTCTATTGTTGAATAGTGGGGGGATTCCCAATAGTGTGTCTCCTCATACTCTTGCCGTTTCCTTGCAAGTGGTGTGGATCTGTTTGGGTTTCCCTCTTTGTGATGTACCCAAGTGTAATCTGCATGCAATACTTTTTGTACTCTACCCTACACTTCTCATCATACCAAGTGTTTTAGGGGGGTGATCCTAGACCTTCTACTATGTATTGGCCACATGCGATGGGGAAAGCTCAAGGTCGTTGAGTGTCGAACCGAGGTAAGCTATGAGGTGAGTGTAGTGATGATGCTAATGGGTCTAGTTGAAGCAATCCCTCAAATACATGGTGTATATAGATATCAACAAGATCATGTGTGAAGTAGAAGGTGGTGTGTGGTGGCTATGGGAGGTATGTGGGAATTATGTATAGGTGGAGGTCAGTGTCATAGTCAGGCATGTATGGTTTTCTCCTATGGGCCATGCTAGTATCTCAAAAGAGGATATCCTCTCCATGAAAGGGATGGATTTTAATATGCAATCCATCGTATTGGATCCTATGGGTTGGAAAGATATCAATGCTCTTGATGAAGGCCAACTCTCCATCTTGTTATAAATTAGGAGGTGATATTGTGCTTCTAGCTCTAATAGATATTGTCCATGCCATGCATTATCACGGCCCCAATCCTCCATTGTCCTCACCTCATTGCTCTCTACTAGATCCAATGGTTGGGTGGTGTATCTTTCACTTCTCAAAATTATACATCTCGCATTGGTGATTTTGAGTCCAACCATTGAAGTCCCCTATTAAGGGGACCTCTCCTAGGCTAGAAAAGTGTATGATCTCGTTAGATAGATCTAAAAAGGGTGACTATGACCTCCTCTACTCTTTTGCTATCTCTTGTTCTTGTTCCTCTCCCTATTCCCTCCTCCCCACTATCCTAGTGAATTTGGACCCCTTCAATGGAAAGTAAAATATTGCAATATTGATATTCTCTTATTGGTGATAGCTCCACTTGAAGCCACATGTATGGTGCCTTTCCATCTTGGGGCATGATAGAGACCCCTCCCTTTAATCTAGTAACCTTGTGGCTTGCCACTAGGGTAACATATAATCATGATAGAAAAAAAAGAACCTTGGTAGTATATGGGATCAACATTGATCTCAAGCATCCATACGAGTCTATAGATGTCATGGATTTCCCATCCTAGTTATTGTAGAGATGAGGCTTTGAATCACTTTACCACAATAATGAAACCATCAAAGGTGATAACTTAATTTTTTGATTGGTGCATTGTAAGGCCTGAAATCAATGAGGTCAAGTACATGATATATGTGTTTCCTTATGTGCCTTGTGACTTGCATTCGCTTTGGGAAACACCATGTTTCCCACGACTTGTGATGTAATTGATACTTATAATTCAAGACAAAAGATAATGAGCACATCTTTTAGGGATTACTACAATGTAAGTAGAGGTGTTGTCTTCTGTTTTGATAGGTGGTTCAACTCTCTATATATTTTTCATCATCATTTAATTGATATCATGCCTAGTCCCCTTGATTAATCATGCTAGTAAATTACTGTGATGTCGATGGAGTGTGTATAGTGATATAGTCACTAGTAAGATGATGAAAATTTGAAAGGTTCATGATTTAGAAGCTGAGAAATTTAAGACCTTGATGTCATACAAAGACTTCTTGCACACCGAGTGCATAAGGGCTCTATTGATCTTTTCAGTATAAGGAAGAGGAGTAGGCACTTGAGGCATATGGAGGTGGCATTAAGAGCTTAAGTTGCAAATTTATTTTGAGTAGGAAGATGAATACTTTAGTCCTTGATCATTTGGAGACTTGCCTCGATATTCATTTTTTGAATTGAACAAAGACAATTATTTTTGTCAAATTATATAATCCTTGCACAACTAATGCATTTCTATTTTTAGAATTTTGTAACATGGTATTGTTTTTGGATTTATTTTTAATGCATACAAAACAAGTTACATAGTTTAAAATTGACAGCAACCCTCCCACGAACATAATCAACTACAAAACCATGGACAAAGCACACAAAATCTATGTGTATGGCTCTGCTATTAATCTCAAAACCGAAAAGAAACCATAAATCTTTTTTTAATAATGAATCGATTTGTCATCTTCATCATCTTCATCCATAGCTTCAACCATTATGTAAGAACAAAAGAGAAAAGAGAAAATTTTGCACAAAAGACAGGAGAGAGGAGAGAGAACAATTTTTTGGCACCACCAAAAGGAGAATATGCGATTGGAGAAGAGAGGGAAGGGAAAGAGGCACATAACCACTCGTGCACTCCACCCCACCTCTTTCCCAAAAAGCACACCCCTTTGTATTTTATTATTTCTTTGAAACTTTGATACATTTGATATTATAAGGCCTTTGGCCTTTAATTTTGAGTATTTCTACCCTTTACAAACGCATGCACGTAACACTTTTGTGTATACCATTTATTTATGATGGATGCGGATGTGGATGTGGATGTGGCCCCTTCATGTAAGTGTGTATTTTAGTGATTTTGGAACAATGTAGTATCATTCTCTTGACAAAAAATGAGAATATGATGCATGCTTGGATTCTTTTGTGCCTTGTTTTTATGCTTCTTTTGGTGTCATCATTGTCTCCCACATTGAGATGTGAAGTTCCTCGCGAACCTTGTCAAAGAAGAACCACTATCTAACACAAAACACTTCCAAATTTGTTAGTAAAACAACTTCGATCACAAGGCCTAGTCATGGTAGGGTATAGGACTCCAAATCCATGACCACTTTGTGCTATCTCTCTCTTCTAATGCACAAGACACTAATAGGTCACCTCATCCTATGCTTTAAAAAAAAAACCCTTTTTGAGGGTCTATTTCTCTCTTGCTATGCCTCCTTTCTTTCTCTTCTCAGCATGTCTATCCCATCGCAATGGCTTCTTTGTAGTTATTTAATCCTTCCTCTTCATAGCATGTATACCATATGACTATATTCTCCTCTTCTATTTCTTTGGCCTCTTGAAATGCAAAGCCATTGTCTACTTATCTTCTTGTACTCTCGGACACGTAGTTTCTTCAATGCTTTGCATCAAACCTTTAAATCTTTTTTTTTCTCTTCCTTTAGTGTTTTGAGATCATCTTCTTCCCCGACTGCGCACCAAAATGATAGCAACCCTCCCACCAACATAATCAACCACAAAACCAGGGACAAAGCATGCAAAATCTATGTGTATGGCTCTGCCATTAATCTCAAAATTGAAAAGAAACCATAAATCTTTTTTTAAATAATGAACCAATTTGTCATCTTCATTATCTTCATCCATAGCTTCAACCATTATGCAAGAACAAAAGGGAAAATAGAAATTTTTGCACAAAAGACAGAGGAGAGAGGAGAGAGAACAAATTTTTGGCACTACCAAAAGGAGAATATGCGATTGGAGAAGAGAGGGAAGGAAAAGAGGCACATAACCACTCGTGCACTCCACCCCACCTCTTCCCCAAAAAGCACACCCCTTCGTATTTTATTATTTCTTTGAAACTTTGATACATTTGATATTATAAGGCCTTTGGCCTTTAATTTTGAGTATTTATACCCTTTACAAATGCATGCACGTAACACGTTGTTAGAGAGAGAACCAGGGAGAGAGAAAGAGGAGAGAGAAAGACTGCAGAGGAGAGAGAAATACTGCAGGGAGAGAGAGAATAAGTGATGAGGAGAGAGAAAGACTAGAATTGGAGAGAGAAAGACAGGAAAGAGGAGGAAGCCATAGATGCTGTGAACAAGAAGGGAGAGAAAGATTGTAATTGTATTGATTTGTCAAAAAGATATGAAAATTTACAACTTCTCTCCTTATATACCAATGTCAGTGTGACATGACAATCCATCCCTTCCCAAAAGTTTTTGTCCTAAAAAACAAACCTAGAAACAAGCTAGAGAGGAGATGGATAGAACAGAGTACTACTCTGTACAGCATTACAAGGGGTAAAGGAGAAGATTACCTAATACTCAATAGTAGTACTAATCTATACAGGAGGTCAAAATCAGCCTGTAGCCTCCCGGATCAAAAGGAAAAGTTGTATCTTTGCCATGCATTGGTTCAACTTTCATAAGATCGAAATCAAATACTGTTGGAAATATGATCATCATGATGGTACTCACTAACAAAGTCTCCATTGCATGATGGTCCTCCAAATCCACATGCTGTCCATAATCTGCCTTCTTGAACTGAACTACTTGTTGTTGAACTTCTTGTTGTGGACTCATACCAGAATGGTCTTCAACAAGATGTTCTCCATCATTTACATCATAATATTCAAATAGCAAGATTATTTTGGCAGACTTTTCCCTACATGTGGCTTGGTGATTACAAGATAGTGGCTTAGCACAACGATAGCATAAGCTCACAGCATGCAGTTCCCGTATTGTATCACTAGTAAGGTGTCTAACATGTTTAGCTTTAGATAGCAATTTACACACCTGTTCATCACCATTGATCAACTCTATAATAGTTTTGACATGCTGGTCATAGTCATCTTGCTGTTCATGTATAACAGATGGCTATCCATGCTCAACATGTACAACAGATGGCTGTCCTTGCTCATCATGTACAACAGATAGCTGTCCATGCTCATCATGTACAACAGATGGCTGTCCATACTCATAACCATATTGCTCATGCTGTTCATACTGCATATGGTGATAATAGCCCTGCTGCACATCAGAGGAACAGTTTGGTTGAGCATATACATTTGCTTCTACTCATGTTTGCCGCTCATATACATAAGCATGTTGCCTTTGATCATTGATCCCACTGTATTGGTCATAATCACTTGCTTGCTGTTGATCAAAGCTAGAAGTGCACTGATAAGCATAACCATTTCTGCTACATCCATAAGAACTGGGCTGGTCAACCAAGAGAGCTTCACAAGTATAATCATAACTATTTTGTTGAAGAGATGGATGCTCATAAGCATAAGCATGTTGACCATAATAACCATTCTGCTGCCAAGGTTCAATGGGATGATACTCTGCATTATGATATGGTACATCATATTTATAAGCATTAACATGCTGTCCAGATGTACTTGCATACTGCTCATATTCATTTACATGTTGTTGTTGTTCATATTCATAAGATGCATGTAGATCATAGTGTGTACCATCAGCATATACATGTTGTCCATAAGCATAAGCATTTGATTCAGGTATTGCTGTTTTTTCCATAAATGCCTTTATAAGAGCAATACACTGTTCAGCCGAAACTACAAGTTTGTCAATTTTAGCTTGTGTTTGAAGCCAACGTTGTTCACTAGAGCTGGAACTATTGTTCTCAGCTGCCATTGCAGTCAAGTTGAAGAAATATGTTGTTCCTTGAAAAATAGAAGTCCAAATAAGGTGTATGATAGCTTGACTCGAAGGTTAGGATGTCTAGTATCAATTAGAAATCTTGGTTTGAATTTAGGAGTAGCAATACCTCTCTCTGTTTAAGAATTTCCAGAACTGTCCACAGTAAACTGCTAGTGAACTGCCGGTACCAAATAGACTCTAGCTCAAGAAATATGTGTCCAAATGAGACGTTTGATGGCTCCACTCGAAGCTTATGATATCTAGTATCACTTCCAGTTGTTTCTTTGTCGTTAGAATGATGCTACTAATTTCTGTAGCAACTTTTCCAAATCTGTCCCTGTTTGGACTGCACCCTGTTTTGGCCCTGTTCCAAGTGTTTTGAGTACTTCTTATCCAAGAGTCAATACCCAGTACTGTGGGCGTTCAATCAATTGCTGAACACACATCCATAAAATTGACTGGCACTGATCGACCAGGACTGTTGTCAGATATCTCTGCTGTTCTCACAAGCCTCAAGTGCAATGTTGTTGCTGCTGAGGTTTGGACTCACAATGCAAGGGTAGCATGTGTAGTGTATGTAACTGACGAAGTTACTGGATCTCAGGAGCCATTGTCCCTGCAACAGCTGTAGCAACAACCAAGACTCAATGTTTTCTAAATTTGAAAGTAGATATCAGAGAGTCCACTTAGCTCTTCTGAAATATCCAAGTTGCTTCCAACATCTGGGGTAAATGATTTGTAATGCTTGAAAAATTCAATATAACTGTCCTTATGACATCAACTGCTCCAGGTGCACAAAGTATAAGAATTTCATCTCTTCATTTTATCGATGTAAAGTGTGTTAAGCCAAGGATGCTGCACAAGCATCCAGAGAATCAGTGCGGAGAGCAAGACTTGAATCTGAGCAATTTAAGGCTGCCACCAGCACTGCATTGAGTAGACTACAAGCAGCTTTAAAAGAGTCTGAAGCAGCTCGTGCATCAGAAGCAATGGTCCTTGCTGAAATCAAAGCCCTTACTGAGTCTGAAACAAAACAGCCGTTTTAGAGTCAGAACCAGAGGGGTCATACAGGTGTGACTGTTTCACTTGAAGAGTATGCCTCACTGAAGCATCATTTGCCACCTGCCTCCTGACCTCATGGAGCTTGAGGATCTGCACCCCATTTTATCCCTGTGTCATTCTAATCTTGGCACTGTTCAAGATCCTGACTCATCTTCAGAAGCAAAGAAGCACACAGTGGATCCCTTTCTAAATACCAAGCCTGTACGCTTCAAGTATGTAGGAGGTGTTGCTTACCAACCTTCTGAGACGTCTAACCGAAGTTCAGACAAAGGTGAAACCCCTGTTTTTTTATCCTCACCTTGTAGAGTCATTTGAAAAGGCCATCAAGCAACTGTCTGAAGAGGAATGGAATGTAGTGAAAAGCATGGAAGATAGCCTGATGAATTTTATATGCATGGTGAATTCGTTACAAAGAAGCTGCTCCAACACTTCAATAGCACGGCTGCTTGCTGCAGCTGTGAATGAAGACCGGAAGCAGTTGTTTGGGGCATCACAACCAGAAGAGACCCTTCTTACATATCTTGCCAAGGGAGCATTTTCTATGCTGGAGGATCCTGCAGCCTTGAAAGATAAAGATTTAAAGGACTCCCTTTACAGTGTGGTTGGAGCTTGCTCGACTAAATACCAGTATCTATCACAGACAACAGCATCTATCCTCCACCTTCTGCACAAACATGAACATTTGCCCTCCTATTTGGCCAAACTTGTTGCTTCTGCTGAGCAGAAATATCATGATGGTAGCTTAGCTGTAAGCTTGATAAGAGAGATAGGTAGACTGAACCCCAAGGATTATGCTCGTGATGGTGCAAGAGCTGACAACATTGGCAAATTTCTTGTGGAGATGGCAGATCAACTGCCAAGACTAGTTGCAACAAATATGGGGATTCTAATGCCGCATTTTGGAGGTGAATCTTACAAAATCAGAAGCGCATTAATTTCTGTGCTCAGTAAGCTTGTATCCAAAGCCTTCAAGGAAGCAGATGGCAACATAGCCAGTGAAACAAGTCGTCTCCGCAGCAAGCAAGCTATGATTGATGTGATGATGGAAAGGAGTAGAGATACATCTGCTTATACAAGGAGCAGAGATTGTTGCTGAGAGCCATGGACTCAAATTCTTTCTTCCTTGCACTGCATTTGACTTTGATTTAGCAGAGATTGTTGCTGAGAGCCATGGACTCAAATTCTTTCTTCCAGAAGGCCTCCAGGTTCTTCTTCAAGCGCTTCAGATCGCGCGGTCCTCGCATGACTCCCCCTGGCCACCGCACCAGGTGCTCCCCTAAATACTACATCGTACCTCATGCGTGCTAAGGAAGGCGACGGCATCGCACTACATCGTACCTCATGCGTGCTAAGGAAGGCGACGGCATCGCATGCTTGGCCTCGCCTGTCCCATCCTCACCCCTTCTAAACCAGAAATTCGTGCAGCTCTTTCTCGTCTCTCAAACTAAAATCGTTTCGTTAGAAGATGCTGCCAAGGTGCTGCTGGGAGACTGTAAGGAGCCATCCAAGCTTAAGACCAAGGTTAGGAGGCTCTATGACATAGCAAATATTCTGACATCTCTTCAGTTGATTGAGAAGACACACGAGACAAAGAACAGGAAGCCTGCGTTTCGGTGGTTGGGTGTGAAAGGCATATCAGAATCCGCAGCTGCTCACTCTGCCGGTCCGCAATCCGAGCTGCACAAGTTGGTTCAGATGGAAGCAAGGTTGCAGAGGCATGCAGTGAGCGCGAGTGCTTCTTCAAGGTTTCCAATGAGGATAATCACATTAAGCAGCTTCTGGAAGAGAGGAAGTCCTCCTCCTTCCTCATTTGCATCTCCGCAGAAGTCCAAGTCCTGTGCCCCTGCTCCTTTAGCTGCCACAGATACATTCCATCTTGAACCTAAAGAAGCAACCTGTGGTGCTAATTTGGCAAAGTCACTATTGAGTACATTTGATCAGTCCATGGAAATCGGAACGAGTTCCGCTTAGTGCACTCTGTTCACTCCTTCATTAGGAACTGGCCATGTTTCGGACGCAGCCCCAAGGGAAGAGGAAGAACCAGGCCAACAATGGCTGCGTACAGGGAACATAAGAGGTTGGGGCAAGATTGTGAGCCTTCCACTGAGAGAGAGGAAAAGGGATAATACGAATTAAGAAGAAGCTTTCCTTGAAAAGTAGCTGTAGTCAAAGTTTCCTCTAAGTCCTATGAGTCTCCAACTTGGTCATGGTGAAATTTCCAAGAAAGGTTGTTTTCTCCATGGTCTTTCAATGCTGTACCTGTCTTGCTTCTTGGAAATGTCCACTGGCCTTCAATGCTGCATGTTTTTCTTCTTGAAAATGTCCATCAGTCACTCCAATGCTGCCTGCCATGTCTGTACGTGTGTACCTCCATTTTTGCATGAAATTTGATGACGTCCAGCCATTTAAGCCTTTATCCGCCATATCTGACCTTGGATATCTCTAGATGTAGTCTCTTACTAACTATAGATGTCCTGCAGCACTCCACTAGTCACTGTCTTGTACCATTTTTGTCTGAAATTGGTTTTGAAATAGGAAAATGAGATTGAAATCGGGAGAAAATAATGGATCAAAGACTGAAGCTCTGATACCACTTGTCAGAGAGAGAACCAGGGAGAGAGAAAGAGGAGAGAGAAAGACTGCAGAGGAGAGAGAAAGACTGCAGGGAGAGAGAGAATAAGAGTGACGAGGAGAGAGAAAGACTAGAATTGGAGAGAGAAAGACAAGAAAGAGGAGGAAGCCATAGATGCTGTGAACAAGAAGGGAGAGAAAGATTGTAATTGTATTGATTTGTCAAAAAGATGTGAAAATTTACAACTTCTCTCCTTATATACCAATGTCAGTGTGACATGACATATTATCAACATTTTAACTATTTCCAACTTCTTACACACGTTGTGTATACCATTTATTTATGATGGATGTGGATGTGGCCCCCTCATGTAAGTGTGTATTTTAGTGATTTTGGAACAATGTTGTATTATTCTCTTGACAAAAAATGAGAATATGATGCATGCTTGGATTCTTTTGTGCCTTGTTTTTATGCTTCTTTTGGTGTCATAAAAAATGTAGATAGAGGCTTTAGATGAGTTGATGTGGTTTTGATTCACGTGTGACTAAGGGAGGCCATTTATCTTGCGAGTATTAGTATGTTTGAAGTTTTCTTAGGATTGCAAAATAACATATTACTACATCTACAAACTAGACACTCAACACTAAAGGTAACATGAAACCTTTTTGCCATTTCCATTCAATGAAATAAAGCAAAACATTTGGCTTGTATGATTTTATTAATTCGGTTAAGCTCATATTTAAACTAGGAGATCTAATTTGAGATTTTATTTGTATGTTGAGAATTGAAAATTTGACATGAGTTTGAAAAGGAACATGTGACAAAGACCCCATAGGGAAATGTTTTTGGGCACGTTATGTGCTCAACACTTACCATTTTGTATAAGATAGATCATGCGTATTTGTTTGACATTGTATCTAAACTAGCATTTTTCTTTCTTGATGGCTCCATCTCAATCAATAGGTGACTAAGCAGTTCAAATCTAGCTTGCTTATAGAAGAATATGGTGGTAAATTATGGTCTATCATAAAAAT
The DNA here is from genome assembly GCF_053477565.2 of Lygodium microphyllum. NCBI lineage: Eukaryota > Viridiplantae > Streptophyta > Polypodiopsida > Schizaeales > Lygodiaceae > Lygodium > Lygodium microphyllum. Next base: position 92,356,072 of record NC_141140.1, on the reverse strand, counting down.
GGATGAAAGTGAGGTTATCAAAGGAGTAAATCTTGAAAGGGTTAGTATCACTTTGATGAACAGAGTGCCACAATTTGACATTAATGTTCAATTAGAGTTCCATGTATAGTGGTTTGCTGCATTTGAAGTTCCTTTAAAAACATTTGAGGTGCTACAACTCTTCTTCACATGCGCAAGCATTCCAAACATCATTGATCTCCAATTATATATGAGATGCTCTTAGTTCAAGGGTATAATAAATATATGATTGAATGGCACCTTGCGAGAGACTTGAAAACATCAAAATGCATGTGTGGAATCTCCAATGATGCAAAGAAAATTTTCCATGCCTATACTACTTGACAGAGAGGGTGGAAGAAAAAAAAAGGAGAATTGGCAAAGAGTGATAAGTGTTACATCAACGTGCATGATAAAAAATATCCCACATGGAATCTATCTTCAATATTCAATTGTTTACATTTGTTCATATTGCATGATTTTTTTAGGATTATGGAGAAAATTACATACATATATTTTCTTTGTTTATAGAATAGAACCAGAGAAAGAAGCCATTGCAACATGTGAGAATGTCAAGTGAGTGCTATCAGAGATTGGGATACATAACATCAAGTAATGATTGAAAAGGAAAAGAAGAGATTAGAAAAATGTTGCAACTTTCCAAAGAAGCCTTTCTTTGGAGGATCCAAGGTCAAGATGTTTCTTTCAACACCTATTGATGAGGAAGGGAATGACATACTTCGCAGGTTGCAAGACTGATGGGTAGAAAAAAACTACATGCTATGGTTCTTGGATCTAAATAATGGAGAAAAAATAAGATTGACAAAAACCAAGGTTTACATTATCAATAAATTGGTTCCCTTACTTTAAAATATGGCATTCAATGATGAAGATAAGAAAGTGTTTTTTATTAATGTTGTACATAATTTCTACGAAAACATGGTATAGGCGTTGGGTAGAAGTCCTATAACACATTACATGGTATGCACAAAGTAAATATTTTAGAAATATAAGAGTTGCATAAGTTATTTTTGATTTTTAAATTTTGGTGTGATATATACCTTTGTAGCATTCTTCCAAATGCATGGCCATACTTTGTAAAAAGGTAATGCATTCGAATTAGTCCACATAAGGGACAGATAATTAACATTGGACCAAGCACAATGCATGCCAAAGAGAAATCAATCATGGTGGTGGGTGAATGGCAACAATCCAATGATCCAATTACTGTTTTGGTGTTATAGAATCATAGTGGTGGATGAAGCTCAAGTCTTGCAAAGTAAAGAAAATGAGAGTGTTGATCTATAGGCATAATTGAATCGCATCTTCATGTCATTAAAAAAGTATATTATGGTACATCAAATGCTAAAGATAACCATGCTATGTGGTTAGAAACAAAGCTTTGAGAAGGCAACAAATGGGTAGAGAGAGAGAGAGAGAGAGAGAGAGAGAGAGAGAGAGAGAGAGAGAGAGAGAGAGAGAGAGAGAGAGAGAGAGAGAGAGAGAGAGAGAGAGAGAGAGAGAGAGAGAGAGAGAGAGAGAGAGAGAGAGAGAGAGAGAGAGAGAATATGTAAGTGAATGAGTCTTAAAGTATAAGCACTATATTTTAGGGCTTCATTCTTTATCTTCTTTATTAAGTTTTCAAATATGTTGCTATGTAGGTAAGATGGCTAGGCCTAAGGTAGCCGCAAAGAAGCTTTTTCTTTTATCTCTTAATGAAGCATCTACTAGCTCATATACATTTTTTTGACAATATCACCTTAGCTTGCTCTAGCAAACCATTCCTCTTTTCAACTTGACCCAACTTCCTCAAGCCACCCTTAGAGGGGTTCTCCTTATTATCGCCACAAGAAACAGAAGTGGAATCCAAGTATAGTGGCTCTTAGAGAAATCAGGAAATACCAATGCTCTTTTGATCTCATCATTTTAAAGGCTAGCTTCTTGAGACTTTTTTGCAAGATTGTGCAAGAGCTTTATCAAATAGAAAGTAGGATGTAGTTTTTGACCACAGGGTCAAGATGAGACTTGATTGCTTTATTAAAGAGTATCTTTATGCTTTGCAAGGGGTTGTAGCAAGGGTTTTTTTGGTAGGCTTAATGAATGATACTCAACATTGTGCAATACATGCAAATCATGTAACTTAACCCCCAAGGACTTTCAATTGATAAGAAATCTTCAAGTAGTGAAGGATAGTTTGTTTCATTGAAAGAATCATTGTATGTAATGTTATCATTTTTGGACAAGCATTCTCCATATGTTTAGGACATGTGACTTTGTTTGACTGCAAAATTGTTGTGCTAGCTTAAAAGTATGAATGAAGTTTTTGCTCTCATGCTTTAACTTTAATATGCACATTTTATTGAATTTTTAGCTACTTAATTACATTGTTTGCTATGATTGTCAATTTCAACAAGAAAAACATATAGAGAGTTATATTTCTTGTTGCACACTTTACTCTTGATGCCTTTCCAGGTTCTATATGGTATGGAATTTCTAAGAACTAATAAAAATTACAACATTAATCCTTGATTATTGATCCATCTATAATTTTGAGTGGGATAAATTTATAAATGCCTAGCTTTATTGGAATGCGATGAAACTTCACACAAGAGTACATCAATTCTTTTATGATAAGATGCGTAAGAAACCTATAAAAATGGTTGAGATTCTTAGAGTGGAATTGCAAGAGGATGGGCAACTAGCACATTACTATAATATACAACTTGCTCCACATGATGTAGGGCTTGGACATCTAGCAAATGCTAATGTGGGAGTGCAAGGAGATGGTGGATAGCCTCATGTCTTATAGGATAGAAAGATGGGACAACTAGAGGTTCTTGTTCAGCCAATTTTACATAGGTTTATGAGGGTTTCTAAACTACCAAAGAGATACAATCTGTCTCTAGACTATGTCATGGTTATGAATTGTGGTAAACCTTCTCGTTATGCAGTTACTATGGCTAGGGATGATAGTCATAAGTGGCTAAGATCTATGCCATTAGAGATGGATTCTTTGAAAAGGGATGCTATCAAGGAGTTGGTTCCTTTTCCTAAGGGAAAACACGTACTACCATGTAAGCGGGTCTCCATACTAAAGGTATCTCCGTATGATGCATTGCCTAAGTACAATGCAAGTTTCTTGGCCAAAGAATCTAAGCAAGAGAAGGAAAGTAACTTTGATGAGATCTTGTAGCCAATAGTCAAGATAATTGCCCTTCATTTGGTTCTTGCTTTAGTTGCTATAGAGGATATGGAGTTAGTTTAGATGTATGTAAAGACTACTTTATTGCATGGGGATATTTACATGCAATAGTTTGAGGGGTTTGCTATAGAAGGCAAGGAGTAGTTACTATGTAAGCTGCACAAGCGCTTATATGGTTTGAAAAGTCTCCCAAGGAATGGTATCATAGGTTTGATGCCTTTATGTGGTTTCAAGGATACACTACGAATGAGACGAATTACTACTTATACACACTAGGAAGGCTCGAAATGGTAGCCTTATGATCTTGATTCTTTAAGTGGATGACATGTTGATTGTTGGGAAGTTAGTCATGGATGTGGATACTTTAAAGAAAAGGTTGCATGAAACCTTTAACATAAAGGACTTGGAAAATGCTAGTCACATTCTTGGTACATGCATTGTTTGAGATTGAGACAAAAAATGTCTCAAAAGGAATACATTAGGAAGGTATTGGAGCATTTCAATATGGAGAGGCAGAAGGCTATTAGTGTTTCTATGGCTCTATATTTAAAAATTACCTAGGAGGAGGACAACCCCAATTCAAATGAGCAGTATGTTGAAATGGCCAAGGTTCCTTATGCATATGTAGTGGGTATCTTGATTTATGACATGGTTACTACATGTCTAGACGTTGCCTATGAAGCAGGAGTAGTTAGCAAGTATACGGGAAACCCAAGAAGCATTGGGAGACAGTAAAGCGTATCATGCGATACTTGAATGAAACTAAGTCTATGAGCATATGCTTTGGAAGGAAGGATGCATAATCTATTCTTGGATACATAGATGTTGATTTTGTGGGGAGTGTAGACTCTAGAAGGTCTGCTATAAGTTTTGTCTTTACTTTCAGAGGTGGTGGAGTCTCTTGGGGGTCTAATACAACTTTATCTACTAGTGAGGCAAAGTATGTTGTAGCCACTGAGGCCTAAAAGGGAGCTATATTGCTTATTTAGTAGGAGACTTGGGCATTATAAGAGAGATATCTACATTGCACTATGTCAAGAATCGCGTGGTGGGGGGACTTGCTCAAGATGTTGCGCCGAACACACACAGAATGCACAAGGAGAAGCTCACTCAAGAGACAAGAAGAGAGATGGAGGCCAAAACGTTTTCTTGCTGATTTCTTCTTCTTCTTCCACACTCTTTACAATGTACACAAAGTATAGATAAGATACAACATAAAGGAAAGTGGCCTACTAAGTCAAACAATGCATAACCAACTACACTAGTCGACTGGCGCTATAACTATGCCAGTTGTAAATAGATGTAACAACCTGAATATAATAAGTAATGAGTCAGTGGCCATGTGTGAGTCATAATGACCATCGACGTGCTAAGTGTAGACGTGTGGATCCATCTAACCAGGCGGTCCATCATCAATGTTCACATGTGTTGAGCTTGTCATCTCAACACTCCCCCTCAAGCTCAATTGTATCTCTGCAACTCCAAGTAAGCTTCAAAACTTTTGAAGCTTCTCTGTACCCAATGCCTTCGTGAAGATGTCAGCTATCTGATCCTGTGTGCTGACATATACCAAGTCAATCTCACCTACTAGTATCTTCTCTCTCACAAAGTGATAGTGTGCCTCAATATGTTTTGTCTTGGTATGGAACACAGGGTTCCTAGCCAACTGTATACTGCTCATGTTGTCACAATAAATGACAACTGGACCTTCCACCTGCACATCCAAATCAGCCATTAACTTTTGTAGCCATACTACCTCACATGCTGCAACAGCAACACCTCTATACTCAGCCTCTGTACTCGACAAAGCAACTGTAGATTGCTTTTTGCTACTCCAAGCAACTGCTGTACTACCAAGAGAGAACATGTATCCGCTGGTAGATCTTCTATCAGACGTACTACCAGCCCAATCTGCATTTGTGTATCCAGACACCTGTACATCTGTACCTGCCTCATAGAAAAGTCCATAATGTAATGTGGACTTCACATATCTCAATATGCGTCTGACTGCATCCAAATGTGGCTTTCTAGGTACTTGCATAAACTGACTCACAAGACCAACAGCGTAGCTCAAGTCTGGCCTTGTAATGGTCATGTAGATCAAACTCCCCACTATCCTATTGAACATAGTAGGGTCTTCTATCTCATCCCCAACATCAGCACTCAACTTTACATTCTGCTCCAACGGGATTGAAAGTGGTTTGCATGCTGTCATACCATACTTGGACAACATATCCAAGCCATACTGTCTTTGGGACAGCCATATACCATCATCACATCTAATCACCTCAATGCCAAGGAAGTACCTTGGCTCACCTAAATCCTTCATCTCAAACTTCTTTCTCAAGAAGTCCTTGACTTCAGCAATCCCACTATCACTATCACTTGTAATAATCAAGTCATCCACATAGATGACTATGATGACCGAACCTGCATCTCCCTTTCTCACATAAAGTGAGTGATCAGCATCAGAAACATAAAAGCCAATATTGACAAGATACTCTCTGATCTTGTCAAACCATGCTCTAGGTGCTTGCTTGAGCCCATAGAGCGCCTTCTTCAACCTGCACACATACGTGGGATGGTCTAAATCTTCATAACCTGCTAGGTGATCCATATACACTTCTTCCTGCAAATCACCATGCAAGAAGGCATTCTTCACATCCATTTGCTGCAACCTCCAACCTTTGGCTGCTGCCAAAGCAATCACACATCTGACAGTTGCCATCCTAGCAACTGGACTGAAGGTTTCATCATAATCTATGCCATATGTCTGGGCATAGCCTTTTGCCACCAGCCTAGCTTTGTACCTACTAATAGAACCATCTGCATTGTGCTTAACCTTATAAACCCACTTACATCCAATAGCTTTCTTGCCCTTTGGCAATGATACTAGATCTCAAGTCTTGTTGGCCTCTAATGCAGCCATCTCCTCATCCATTGCTGCATCCCAATGAGCATGACCAACAGCCTCCTCAAAACATGTGGGCTCAACATCCTCAACTAGTTTCACCATGTAAGCATAATGGTGAGCTGCATAACCTTCAAAACCAAATCTTTTAACAGGGTATCTCACCCTGCTAGACCTGCGTACCACTGGATCACTCAATGGAGTCTTTGCATTAACGCGTGTCCTCTGCACACTTGGAGTCCTCATTGAAGGAATGCCAAGCTCATCATCCAAGCTCTCTAAGACACTGGAGTCTCCATCAAGAACTGCATCAATGCCTTCTGACACTTTATTCTTTCCTTTGTCTTTACCTGTAGTGCTACTAGATGCACCTGAAGATGTAGAGGCACTCCTTAGTCTCCCAGACCAAGGACTACCAGATGATGTCTCTGGTCCACTAAGAGTCCGTGATTCTTGCTTTTCAGCCTGCACATGAGTGTCATGATCATCATCATCATCCAATGCATCACCACTAGATGCATACAAACTGCTCATTTCATCAAAGATGACATCCCTGCTCACTCTGAACTTACATGTGATAGGGTTGTAACAGCGATACCCTTTCTGCTCTAAAGAGTATCCAATAAAGATACACTTTTCAGCCTTTGGATCCAGTTTCTTCCGCAACGGATCTGGCACATGAACATACACAATGCAGCCAAACACTTTCAAGTGTGAGACATCAGGCTTCTTACCTATAAAACATTCTTCGGGAGTCATCCCATGGACTGCAGCTGTGGGAGTTCTGTTCATAATATAAATAGCGGTATGAACAGCCTCAGACCAAAAATGCTTAGGCATATTCTTTTCAGCCAATCAAGGCGCGTGCAACTTCTGCAATATGCCTGTTTTTCCTTTCTGCAACCCCATTTTGCTGTGGGGTATATTTGCATGTGAACTGTCTCTTTATCCCATGAGACCTCAGAAAATCACTGAACTTATTCGAGAGGTACTCTCCCCCTCCATCTGACCTCAAGCACTTTACTTTCAAGCCTGTTTCTCTTTCAACTGCAGCCTTGAAAGTTCTAAAGTGCTCAAAAGCTTCACTCTTTTCCTTCATAAAATATACCCACAGCTTTCTAGAACAATCATCAATGAATGTGACAAAGTATGAACTGCCTCCAAGAGATACATTTTGTGCAGGCCCCCAAATGTCTGTATGTACAACATCAAGGATATTTCTGCTTACATCTCTGTCATGTGAAAAAGGTTGTCTTGCCTACTTAACAAACATGCTTGCCATACCTTATGAAATTCGACAACTCTAAATGTAGGCAAACCTGTGACCAACCCTTTGGACTGCATTAATTTCAGCCTTTGAACATTTGCATGTCCAATGCGTTTGTGCCAAATTTCAATGTCTGCAACAACACATTTTCCTTTAGCATACATAGCAGCATTCATAGTAGGAATTCCAGCATCCAGAGTAAACATACGTCCAACTCTACTTTCCTTTGCAACTAACCTGCACTTGTCATTGAAGTCTTCTACAAAACAGCCCTTTGCATTAAATCTGACTTGCAGCCCTTGCTCTACCATCTAACCCACTGACACCAAGTTCTTTGTAATAGATGGCACATGTAATACATCTGAAAGACTCTTTGTCTTACCATCATGCAAGGACAAGGAACTTTTCCAATGTGTGAAATTGGGTGACATGAATCATCACCCGTCTGCACATAACCTGCATTTTGCAAATTCTGCATCTCTCTAAACCATTCTGCATGGCTGGTCATATGATTGGATGCACCTGAATCAACATACCAAACATCATCATGTGTTCCCTTTCCTGTAACAGCATTCAACATATGCTGCATAACAAACAAACGTTCATTTTTGTCTTCATTCTGTCTTGAAGACGATGCATAGTTTCCTTGCTGCAACTTACCACTGCGAATATCATCTTTCTTAGCATAACATTGGGCTGCAATATGACCTGTTTTGCCACAGACACACAATACCAGAGTTGTTAGAACCTTTGTTCTGCCCATCCACCTCTTCCTCTAAAACTCCCCCTGCCTCTAAAGTTACCACGACCTCCTGAAACCTGCATATCGCCAAATTACTGATTCAATCTGTTTTGCTGGTTGTCACTACCACGTCCTATACCACGGCCTCTTGAAGAGAACCTGCCACGTCCCCTTCTTGAACTAGAGTAGAAAGCCTGGACCTGTTCACCACTTCTTTCAGATGTCTCACTCTGCATGTTGATTTCTTCAGTGATCATTAGAGAGACCAAGTCATCGAAATCTGGAAATGGCTTTCTAACATATACGGAAGTTACAAAAGACTTCCAAGCCTTTTCATTGTTAAGTCTACCCAAGGTTGACGACACCAAATCATCATCATCGGGCATTGTATCAATCGCTGCCAATGCATCTGCAATGGTCCTTACCTTCAATGCATACTCATTGATAGACATCTTCCCTTTCTTTAATGTATTCAATTCTTGCTTGAGTTGAATCTTTCGTGCCTTTGTATTTACAGAAAACATACTTTCAAGTATGGTCCAAGCTGCATATGAATTCTCTGCATTTCTGATATGTCCCAGCATATTATTGTCAATTACTGCTGACAGCCAATACATGACCTTCTTGTCTTTTGCATTCCATTCCTTCCGTGCCTTTGTCTCTTCTACAGTTGGAGGATCACTCACCTCCGGCTCCTTTTCTTCACCTGAAACAAACTCGTAGAGGCCTTTTCCAATAAGGAAGTTCGTGACACGGAACTTCCATGAAGGGTAGTTATTCTTGTCGAGCTTCTCAATGATGGGGCTTTCACTGTTCTCTGCCATTATTACAAAATTAATACCAAACAGCAAGCAAATCTTCTGCAACCCTCGACCTGTAGTGCACAACAATACACCAGACAGCCTTTTTCACTGTCTGCTCAACAATAGATGCAATCTGCAACCTGTTTCTAGATAAACCTTGTGTTTACTCACTGGTAAACACCTTTGACCTTACAGATCTGAAATCTGTAACCTGCGCACCCACTTTCGGTCAATACAGTCGAAGTCACAGTGTACCCTGAAACTGTTGTCCGCAACCTTGCAGCTCTAAAACGGGCCCTGAAACAGCCTTAGATGCCCAAAATAACTGAGGGAAAGCCCTAAAAGGCGTATCTGTAGAATACACAACGCTCTTCGTGCACACCAAATCTCACTGCAATCTAAGATTTTTGCTCGACCCTGCTTACGGTGCCTCCATAGGCACTATCCAAGAGAGAGAGTGGAGGAATGGGAGAGCTTCTTACCCGTGGCTTGCTTGCTCGAACCTTGCTTGTTCTCCTTCACTTCAACCTTCGAAATTAGCCTCTCTTAGTGGCACGGATCTGATACCATGTCAAGAATCGCGTGGTGGGGGGACTTGCTCAAGATGCTACGCCGAACATACACAGAATGCACAAGGAGAAGCTCACTCAAGAGACAAGAAGAGAGATGGAGGCCAAAACGTTTTCTTGCTGATTTTTTCTTCTTCTTCCACACTCTTTACAATGTACACAAAGTATAGATAAGATACAACATAAAGGAAAGTGGCCTACTAAGTCAAACAATGCATAACCAACTACACTAGTCGACTGGCGCTATAACTATGCCAGTTGTAAATAGGTGTAACAACCTGAATATAATAAGTAATGAGTCAGTGGCCATGTGTGAGTCATAATGACCACCGACGTGCTAAGTGTAGACGTGTGGACCCATCTAACCAGGTGGTCCATCATCAATGTCCACATGTATTGAGCTTGTCATCTCAACACACTATGATAGTCAAACTGCCATTCAGTTGGCTCAAAACCCTATATTTCATGCAAAGACAAAGCATATTGATGTCTTCATTAGGAAGGTCCTTGAGGACAAGTTCATTGTGCTTGTCAAGATCTATACAGATAATAAACATGTAGATCTTCCCATGAAGAGATTATCTTTTGAGTGCCTTGCACACTGTAGAGTGTCGATGATCTTCATTGGATAATTTCTTCACTTTCTTCTTATATTCCCACATAGGCACATTGGTCTTTAAGTGCTATTTTTGCAATATCCCTCATTGTATAGTCATGTATAAGTGAGGATAACAAAGAATAAGAATACAATTCATTTTGTACTAACATAACTCTCATGTGTGCATTTCTCTCTCAATGCTCTTGCACTCCATAGCTTCTATCTTGCATCTGACCATTGCTTTCCTCTCAAGCTCACCCATTAAAAAGTATCTACTAAGTAATGCGATTAGTATGGAATGGAACAAACTATAATTTGATGTCTTCTTCATAGGGGATTAATGATCATTATAATGTCTAGGCTAGTGGAAAAAGATTCTCTTTTTTTCTTAAAGCTGTTTTTTTTTTTGCTGCAGTTTACCTTAAATTATGTTTGTTATATTTATCTTGCCTAGGAAAAACTACTTTGATAGGAATCTATTAAGATAATAGACCCCACTAATGAATTTTACTTTAGGAGGATGTTAATAAAACTGACCACATGCTCTATTGATGAAATTCACTTTAGGAGGATGGTAATAACTAACCACCTCCTAGCTACTAGTACTGCTAATTAAATTGAAAATTTGAGTCTAAACTAGAACAATGTAGTTGGATTTTTAGCTTTGTATAAGTAAAATTTACAATAATTGGCTGACATTAGCATCAGTCCACCACCAAATCTTCTTAACAAAATTGACTTAGTACGACTCTACTAGAATAGCCTATTGAGCATAGTAGTACGACTCTACTAGAATAGTCTATTGAGCATAGTTTCTTATTTATATGCCAATGATATTCTTGACTAGATTGGATGAAAGCTAAAATTATACCTTATTTTCCTAGGATCGAATTTAACCAAATAGAAATGCAAAATACTATTGACTAGATTGGATCAAATACACCAAATATTCTTAAAAAAATTGGATTGAAGCTAAAAGTAGACCTTATTTTCTTAGAAAGATAAAATTTAAAAAAAATATTGAAGGTGTTTTTTTGAATCAATAAAAATGTTCATTTCTATGGTGAAATTTAATTAAGTCTAGGGTTTGCTAAGGTTATTCATTACTATTATCATGGACAATGTTTACACATGTAGTTCAATTGGTGTGGTCCAGGTTCTCGCCTAATAATCTCCTAGGGATGGATACTTACCATAGCAGTGGAAATTGGTTTTATCTCTACCCAATATAATTTGTAAAGCTGCTCGTAACCTTGAATTTTATGTCTTTGCCTAGTGTAGTGAATAAACTATACCAAGTAACTCCATTGCCAATCAATTACCATTGAAGATCATGGTTTTTCCCTCATTGAATCTGCCCTATTAGATGTGAAAGAAGGAAAAATCATTTCATCCCTTATATGTGAAGTAGCTTAGAAAGGCTATGGAGAGGTAAGCAATGGTAGGATGTGATGTAGAAACTATGTAGTGCGAGAGGGTTGAGAGAGAGAAGGACATAAGAGAGTTACATGGGTATAATATGAATGGTACCCTTATTTTTAAGCAAAAGAAATAACTTCCATGTAGCATTCTTTACTAAAGAATCTATCCAAAACTTCAAATTCCTCTTCCACTTATGGCTACCACTTGTAGTGTAACATGCCCAACTAAGGGGCTCTCATCAACATGATTTAGTATTCCATCAAGAGACTTTTCCTAAGCGATGATGCTTGGTACTCCTTAAAGTAACATAGGGTTTGTTTCCTAGGCTCTCTTAAGTCCACTTTGCAATGGAAGGTTTTGGCCATAACCCGTAAGGATCATTAGTTCCAAATTTGGCACTAAGGTCATCCAATATCTCAACTACCTTCCAATCCTCGAGTCACTGCATTTGCAAGACAACTCAAATTGAAGCAGATTAATGGTGCACTTGGTTCATAATGAGTGAGAAACAAGGGGGAGTGATACATGTCAATCCCTCTATTTGTAGAGGGTATAATCTTGATTCTGTTCTCTTAAAATGGCATTGATTGGCGTCTATACTAAATAGTCACACATTCGACCACTTTCCTAAATCTACCCTTGAAGGAAAACTCTGGGTTTGTGATATCCCAACTTTAATTTAAAATTTTTCCAACTTCTCGCAAAATGGACTTCAAGAACTCTATAATCATTAAATAGATAAGATCTCAAGCAAAAAGACCTGAGGATCGTAACTTGACATTTTTCAGATCGACAAGGATTGTAGCCATCCATCACAGAAGTTATCGCGTGAATGAGAGTTATATTAGTCATTAGTAGTCCAAAAATACTAGTTTTTTGGACAAAACTAGCATATTTTTGATATTTTGGATATTATTTATTGCAAATATCCTTAAAAGCTATGGAAATTTCTAGAATAGGGTGTCATGTAACATAAACAAGTGGTTTTTTTTAGTCAGTTTTGGAGATTTAATGTAAAAAGAAGGATTGTGAAACCGTGCACATCGCGATCACAGTTTATAGGCAGCAAACAACACTTCGAACAGGGAGGAGTGATATGGAATAATTCTAACTAGATGTCCTGGATTTCTTACGTTTTACCCCCTTTCGGAGCCAATGAAACCATCAGATTTATGATATGAGCATCAGATTGCATCTTGGAAGCTTTAGATAGCTGATTTTGCCAAGATCCCCTCCATAAAGAACTCTTCTTCTTAGCCACAACCCTTCTTCTCTAATTTAGCAAGAGAAGCATTGGGCGCATTGCAATTCATTTTGTAAAAGAGTGCCAGGCTCTTTCTTGTGCAAATTGTAAAGAATTAGAGGCATTGGATGAGGTCTACACTAATAGGAAGGAGAAAAAAAGATAGTAGAGGAATGGACCCAAAAAGCGGATGGCTGCCTAAGGAGGGGATAAAGGCATGTGCAAAAGTCAAGAAATGAATAAAGAAGCTCATTCTTGTGTGTGATCAAACTTGCTCTCTTCTTGCGTCTTATTCTTGCTTCCTTCTTGTGTATGAGAGAGGGAGTATGAGAGAGGGAGAGAGTGTGTGTGAGAGACTGAGGGAATGAGGAGAAGCTTTTCTTCCCCTCTCATCATCATCATCATCTTCTTCTCTTCCTCCTTCTTACGAGCATGGCTATGGAGATTGAAGCTCAAAGTTTAAGGATGGAGCTTGCTTGAGGGCGCATCTTAAATCGTGAAGCCATTGGCGGATTCATGGGAGGAGGTACTCGATCAGATTTGAAGGTAATCTCAATACATTGGTGTGTGGAAGAGTGTGCATGGCTATGTGAGAGGTAGCCATAGCTCTCGGATTGAAACACTTAAAGCAATAAGTGGTCCATGGGTCTTGGTGGTTTGCTCACAAGAGGGACGACATTTTGGTTCCGTTTTTGCTGAGACCAACAGATTCAAGCATGAGTGCTTGCGTGCTCCAAATTGAGTGACAAAGTAAGAGTTCATATCTGAAATGACACTTGGTTTTAGGTAGAGAGCAAGCGAGTGGGAGGGAATTCAATCTCTTTTGTGGGTTACTTTAGGTGTAGGAAGCTTTTTGTGCATTGATTAGAGTAGGAGATGTATACCTTGATCAAATTTGAGACATTAAGGTTTGGGAAATAAGGAAAAAAAGAAAAAGAAAACTCTCTAGATAACTAGGAAACAAGGGAATAAGGGAAGAAAGGGAAGAGATTTTTTATGTCCAAGAAGAAAAATAGAGTGTGAGGGGGGAAAGAGGAACACCAAAGGTGAAAAAGGGCAAGAGAGAGCTCATTTGCACTCAATGAGATTGAGAGAGAGAGCTATTGAGAGAGAGCAAGGGAGTGACAGTCTATAGGCAATAGCACCTACAATATTTGCTATTGACACATCTAGGCACTTCAGGTACACTCTGAGTCCTTATTGCTGATTCTTGCATTGGTCTAGAACCCTGGATGCATTGAGTATTGATTGTTAATACATAAAAGTGAATATTTGTGCTATTCGACGTATTATCGTGAGCTGATTGGATGGTGACCACCATAGGCCTAGCTGAGACATTTGAGCCACAAGCTTAATTTCACACAGTGCACATTGAGTCACACTACTAGTGTATGAGTGTTGTATATTTGCAAACTATTGGATTAACAAGGAACACACTAAGAGAGATTAAGCAAAAAATGAACCCACTAGTAGGAGTACCACCCCGAGAATCAAAAGAGTGACCCAAGACACCAAGAACAGACCTAGACGAGATAGACCCATCAGACTGCTAAAGGAAGAAAAGAGACTAGCCAAGATTAGGGATGCAACTTTAGCTGGCCTAGTTAACCTCATAGAAGCACTAGTCGGTCAATGGCAAGCACTAGCTCGAAAGAGAACAAATCTCAACCTTGGCCTTGACCTTAATGTGGCAAAGTGCCCAAGTGACTTGTTACATAGTATGATCAACAGATAAGGATAGTGCAGCATGGAAGACTAGTAGAGCAAATATCACAGCTGATCTTGAGGAGGAAAGGAGATTGGCAAGGATAGCACTGCAACACATTGCGAGTTATAGCCAAGAGAAAAGGGCTTAGCGGTTGCATCAAGAGAGAGAGATCAACAAGGCTCACAACAGGATCCGAGCCATCTTGGGTAGGAACAGAATGGGAGGCAACGTTGATAGGGAGAGAGCCCTAGAAGAAGACCTTATAGTAAGTGAGCTATTCATGAAAAAATTGCTAGACAATACCAGTGCTGAACAAAGTGGGGCAACCTTGGTGGCATCATTACTAGCCAAGCTGGGAGTTATCCTAAACACCAGGCACCAAATGTAATAGTTGAGACATAACTCGATAAATACCAAGAAAGAAATGACCCCTATAGCTTTGTTGAGTATTTTGAGTAGGTGTGTGAGGCTAAAAACCTCATGGACGCTGCTCAATGAGTACAAGCATTCGGTCTTTGTTTAGGAGACAAGGGATGCAAACTTGATTTACCAATCTAGACAATGCTGAATGCAAGAACTTCACTTAATTGAAGGATCACTTCATCAAGATATTCTTGGAGGCAAGATACTCCCATAACATTATTGTTAAGATGATGAATGTCAGCCAAAAAGACAGAGGATATATGAGACTACGACACACATGTGAGGAGTCTCTACAATAGGATACCTGTAGTTGAGCAACCCAATGAGAGAGCGGTCTCTACCGTATTCATTAACAGGATCCGTATAGAAGAACTCTATAAGGCCCTAGCGAGAAACTCAAACATGTGAAGGGATGTGCTTGTAAGAGTCTTTGAGAAGGCCATACGGGTAGAAGACTTGCTCAAGGAGAGAAGCTCTCGAGCTGTGTAGCAAGGGAGCAATGCATTTAGGAGCATTGAGAGGACTACAGTAAATAGCGAGCAAGTAGCCCTCCATGAATAAGAAAAAGAAAAGAGTGTTGACCAAACCCAAGTTATAGCCGACCTAAAATGGGAGCTATTCAGACATTTTAGTGAAGATACTATAGCACCCAAGGTGCTCGAGTCTCAATTGTGGTAGTCAACACTATTTCACGATGTAGCTAAGTTTGTGAAGCACTAGGATGAGTGCCAAAAAACCAAAGTCCTTACTTGCAAGGAAAAAATGGAGTTAACCTCGGTGATTGCATATCAGCCATTTGAGAAGTGAGGAATTGACTTCATTGGTTCAATCACCCCTACGTTACAATACTTCCAAGCCAAGTACATCATTGTTGCCACATATTTCCTCACCAAGTGGGTGGAAGCTCGAAAAACTTGTAAAAATGATGCTAGGACCACAACCAAATTCCTTTGGGAGCAAGTAATCTCATGGCTCAATTGCTCCATAGAGTTGCTTAGTGGATTGGGATCTTTCAAGGTTCGCAATACAAGCAGAATGGGAAATGTGTAACTTGAAACCCTAGAAGGAGAGGGCATAGGTTTTTTCAATAGAAGTTGCATAAAAAAGTATTACCCTCCGTCACATCCACTTCATGAACCTTCAATGATAGAACCATCGACGAATGTGAGGGTTGCTACCATCACTAAAATAGAGGAGGAGGATGAGGAAGTAGTAGCACTAACCTACCTGGGAATAACCATAATCGTCCAAAAGGCATACACCCATGATGCACTAATTGATGAGGGAGCCGACTCAAATATCTTAGTGCATAAACATTGGATTTCCATGGTTCAACCCTAGTTGCAACCAACCAATGTGAAACTTGGTCCATTCGGGGGACAATCCTATCCACTCTTGGGGAAATGAAAACTAATGGTTTCTATCGAGACCGAGAGTCTACCCATTGTCTTTTATGTGCTACTAGACAAGAAAAGTGTTGGTAAGGAATCTATGGCATTTGTTCAAAAAACAAGCTCATTGTAATGTTGATTATGACTCATAGTGTATCCAGCTTGCCATCTGTGGTGTTAGAATAGTAATGGCTTTCAACAAGGGCACCATGGCTATCCAAAAGCCTGTAGTGCCACAGATAGCATAACCTAGTGTTAACCCTAAGGAGGTGGTAGTATACAACGATGTATGCCCATAGCACAATGCCACCATCCTTTAGAGCCCACACCCAAAGCTATAGCCCAAACACTCAAATGGGTCCCCAAGCATAGACCATAGTCTCACAAACATCAATCATTAGGAAGGCATAGTTTTTGTGCCTCAAACTCTAGGCCGAAAGGCAGAGTTGCCACTCCTACAGTTCACACAATGACATACCATCAATCAAACTCCAAACCTCTCAAACTAAGCTTGCCACAGCCCACTGAAAATCCCCAAGTGGAAATACCATGCATCAACTTGTCTAGTTCCAAACCACTAGTAGGCCTTAAGCCATCACCACCATGACAATCCATTCTTGAAGTAGCTTCCAACTTGGCTATGGACACAAGGGATAACTTAATAATGTGCATTCACTGGACTCGACTTTCATGTTGTTTGTTAGAAGTTATAAATGTTTGGACTTAGGCCTACTTGATGAACCCATAGCAAATGAGGTATGTTCCTTGCAGTGTTCTTGGAAAGATTATGAATTCATTTTTATTAAGGCTTCCACTATTGCACATGAAATGATTAGTAATAAATTTTTTTGAGAAGATGCCTTGAGCCAATGCTTAATCACCTCCTACAAGAAGAGCAAAATTCCCATGCCACCACATTAACTTTCTGAACTTCAATGATTAGTTGAGTTTGAGTCCAATTTCTTATGTAAGTGGTAAACTTTGCGCATTTCATAGGCTCAAGAATGTTATCAAATCATGACGAATGTGGAGCAATGACATGCCATCAAGACTTCGGAGTATAACTAGACCTATGTGGCCCCAACCTCATTTAGAGTGTGAGCCATAACAAGGAATCGGCCATTGGAAGACAATATCATGCTCCATCCATACTTGGATAGAATCCTAACAAAGGAGGAACTCCACATTGAAAGCTGACTCAACTTTGGTGACCTCTTGATTGATGTATTAACTTTTATCACACAAGTGGACATTTTTCCATAGGATATGGACCGCTATGCAACCCTAGAATATAACCCCAAGTTTTACAACTGGCTCTTGAAAAAGTAAGGCACACCGCAGATGCACTAAATGCCCATACACCTTGATTCCCACAATCCTAGGAAGGCTTTTTCATCCTTTCGGGGAGGGAAAAAATTGAAAAATGGATGAAAACTCAAAATAGGAATTGAATTTTAAAGGGAAGAATGAAGGTGTAAAAATGTATGGATTGATTGATTTGAGAATTCTCATTTTATGGGTTATATCCTTCATCATTGGACACTAATCTTTCTAGTCACTTTTCCTTCCATGCAAGAGATGCCTTTTAAAGAGAACTAATCGTGGACTATCATGTGGCGATAGGAACCTAAATGGTAGGTCAATAGGATACAGCCAACAGGCTCCCCTTCTTGGAGGAGAAGCACAGAAGATATGGATTAGCCATGGAGATACGGGTGTTTAACCAACTAAAATATCACAGCATCCATAATCTAGAAGGAGTGGTAACATCTGAAGAGGTAGTTGGATAGATGATAGAACGATGTAAATTTTCCAAGTACTTGGAGAAGGTGGGTAGGACATCAACCATAGCAAATGTACAGAATTCCTTAGAACTTTTGATGCCTAAAGGTACAACAATAGAGTAACCATCAGGCAAGGAGAGACATCTAGAAGGGTGGAAGTTTCCCTTAATCCAAAAATTGTGGAGAAGGTCCTGAGATTAGTAGATAAGCCAAAGAAGAGGCTAAAGAGGGATGTCTGCGAGATACTGGGGATCTACACAAACGATGGGATTAGCCTGGCTAACATTTGTGACCCCACTATCCGATTGTAAGAAAAAATGGTCCATATGCTCTTCTCAAGCTAGAGATATAATTCTCTTATGAACTTAATAGGAGTACCATTGCTAGAGAGCCTTGTAGCAAATGCCCTGGACAATGTAAATTGGAATGCCTATGTTGTACTAGCCACAACACCAAGGGCCGTAGGAGGGGAGTCTTTAGCTCTACCACATTGGAGTCAGAGAGGAGAAAATCTGCATCCAAGGCTTCAACCATAGGATTTGGAGGAGTACTAACAGCCATAATCCAGGAGGCCCTGGGAAAGGCAAAAAGAGAAGTAGTAGAGGAAACACCAAAGCTATCACCTATCCAAGAGAAGCATTGCTTTGCCATCCAAGTGAGCCCACCTATTTCACTCTCAGCAAAAGAACGGGGGGAGGACGAATTCCACAAGGATCAGTAGGATGAAATAGAAAGAGCTGCTAATGAAAGGGAGGTTGACTAACCCACTCATTAGCAAGAAACTTCTAGCGAGAGGACAATCAGCGAGCAACAAGGCTCAAAGTTGTCAAGCAGGGTGGGAGAAAGAAGGTCACTCTTAAAATCCCCATAAGAAGAACTCCATCCACACGTTGAAGAAAACAAAGAACTATAGAGGGTGAAAGAGGAGTCAAAAAGACTTGTAGAAGAGTGCAAGAAGAAATAAGAAGAGGAGGATGAGCAATTGAGGCCACAAGAGGAGGAGCAGATAGCCCTGGCCATTCGGAGATTAGTGAAGCAACCCTTCCAATCTCAAGAATTGGCAATGATGAGCCTAGTACGAGATGACATGCCAAGCACAAGCACAACAATAAAAAAAGGCAAGACCAAAACTGGTGGTGGAAGGCAAGGGTAAAGCCCCTCTACATGCAATCCCACTAGTCATGGCCACCCCTAAAATCAGCCTGACACAAGGAACTATTGAAGGGAAAGTCAATGAAAGCAACATCATGGCTTGGGTGTGGTACTTGGTAAGCAAAGTGTAGGAAATTGCACCTGCCCCTAGCAAAGGAGCCTTCCTCATAGAAATGAAGAGGCTAATAGAGTAGAGTAGCAATATAGAATCACGCAAAAGGCCAAAGGTATCCTATTTAGAAGTATCAACTAATTCTATGCCTTTAGCAGTGCACAACACTAAAGATCATGACAAATTGGTAAAAGAGCTTAAAATCCAACCTTGACAAGAAGATGGAGAAGAAAAAGGCCACCCTTGTAGAGCTAGAAGAAGAGAAGATTGCCTTTGTAGCCTACAGGATAGAAAGAACAAGGGTAATGACCATCTTAAACAAGGAGACAATTGCACTAAAAGACACCTTAAAGGCAAAGGAAGGAGAGGAGAGTTTAAAGGATTTGTATGATGAAGAAAGAGAGAATTGAAGTTACCCTAGAAAACATGTGCGCCTTCAACTCAAGGGAAAACAAGCACTTAAAGTTGGAAATTGAGGAGTTGAAGAGGCAGAGAGAAGAGGGAAAGAAGGAGCTGCATGTGACAAAGACTTAAAGAGATGAGGGGATCATGAAGAAGCTGGTAGAGCTACACAAACAACTTCACGTAGCTCTCCACGAACAAGATATACTAAGGAAACAAGTAGAATGCAAGAACTAGGAGCAACAACAAACACATGCATTGTGGTGGGGGTAGGAGTAGGTGATTTCCACCCTAGCCCAGTACCAAAATGAGGGGCTAGAGTAGATGAAAGAGAAAGAAAAGGAATGGGTATCCGAGAATGAAGATAGAGTCAAAGACTTAGCTTACAGGCTAGCCCATTCTGAGAGTGAATGCCTCTTTGCTGGCAAATAGAAAATTTGCAGCTATTGAGACAGGAATGCTGGAGCAACAACGAGCCTTTTTGAGCATAGTGCTAAATGTCATGCAATCAAGGGGAAACGAAACACTAGAGGAAGTAAAAAGAAATCTGGAAATGGAAATAAGGGCCTTGAAACATGGACTCCATGCCAAGGCACCCAAGACTAACACTAGCATGGGAGTAGAGGATCAATAAGCCCATCTAATCGTAGCTAGCTTAACCTCACAAGAACTCGCATTGTTAGGATTTGGGGAGCTAGAGCAGCAAGTGCACCTGCCTCCATAAGAGCCACTAGATCCAATCCAAGAAAAGGGCCTAATTTTGAATAAGACCAACAAGAGGAAGAATAAGTGCATGAACTGAGCCCCCCTCTATAGCCACAAGCATAGCTAGAAGAGCAAGGGGAGGAAGCTATGCCACTTGAACGAATGGTGGAGATGGGGCACAAACATAGAGAATAGTTGGTACTCACATGTAGGAAGCTCCAAGCCAGGACACTGCAAGTTCCACAAGTGGTCATCTCTCAAAGTGAGGAGTGCGACCCTATTAAACTGGGGCTAGGAACTTGTAGTGTGGAAGCAATGGGAAAACTACAATTTCTCTTTTGAGTTCTCCTTCATCTTCTCTTGTACATTGGATAGGTTATTATCTCCAAGGGTAGTGGAGGATATCATAAATCTCTTAGCAAGGCTAGGAAGGAGATATCTAGAGAAAAGAATGAGGCACCCCACAAGGTGGCAATAGGAACTTGCAGACTATTGGGAAGAAAAGGCAGGGAGGTACCCTGGAGAGCGAAGGGATATAAGGCTCAGCCTGGGTGGTGCAGAAACTCATGGAACTCTAAGTTACAGGCTTGGATGTTAAAAGAGAGAGAGAGAGAAGGATTGGAGCCACAGAGAGGAGCCGTATGCTCTCCACTCATTTTCTTCATATTCCATAACCCATATAACTAAAGTGAATACAACACTCTAAGGTCTCTAAGACCATTCACACCAAGTATAGACTAAGTCTAAAGTCATTGACTTATTTAATGTTCGCATGTGGTACAGTTGGACAAGCTAAATGTCGGTTACACATAACCTAAAGATAATAGAGCTGAGCTTGAAGTCTTAACACTGCTCAAGAAAACATTTGTACACCAAGCAACTATAAAAACACTGAACTTATCTTTACCCAAAGACTTGGTAAAGATATCTGCAACTTGTTCATCAGTCTTCACATGCATAAGGTTTACTTTCCTTGAAAGAACCATCTCTATGATAAAATGGTAGTGTACCTCAATGTGTTTAGTCATGGCATGGTACACTGGATTCGTTGCCAGGAGTACACTACTGAGATTGTCGCATAACAAGGTCACTGGAGCATCGACCTGTATGCCCAAATCTGCCATAAGCTTGAGCAGCCATGCAATCTCACATGCTACCAATGCAACACCCCTGTACTTAGCCTCTCACATGCTGCCAATGCAACACCCCTGTACTTAGCCTTAGTACTAGACAATGCAACCGTAGTTTCTTCTTACTGCTCCAACTGATCATTCTACTTCCAAATCCAAAAGCATAACTATTCATAGATCTGCGATCATATGAGCATCCTATCCAATCTACATCTATGTATCCAGCTATTGTCAAGGGCTTATCTTTCACATAGAATAACCCATAATCTACAATGGACTTAAAGTATCTCATAATCTGCCTAACAACATCCAAATGTGACTTTCTGGGCTTATGTGTGAATTGACTTATGAACCCAATTGCATAACTCAAGTCCAGCCTAGTGATAGTCAAGTAGATCAGACTACCAACCATCTGCCTGTACATAGTCACATAATCAATTTTAGCTCCAGTGCTAATGTCCAACTTGACATTCTGATCAAGAGGTGTATCCAATGGTTTACATTCAGCCATGCCATATTTCTTCAGGATTTCCATGGCATTGTGTTTTTGCATCAGCCATAAACCATTTTTAGCTTTGATCACCTCAATACCCAAGAAATACCTCAATTCACCTAAGTCTTTCATGTCAAATTCAGATTTCAGCATCTGCATAACATGTTGTATCCCCAAGTCATCATCACCTGTGATTATCAAATCATCAACATATATGACCAGCACTACCAAGTCTTTTTTGTAAACAGACTGTGATCGGCCCTACCAACAGTAAATCCCAAACTCTGCAAGTAATTACCGATCCTTACATGCCAAGCTCTTGGAGCCTGCTTCAGCCCATACAACACTTTTTCAAGTTACATACATAATGCTAAAAATCAGGGTGTACATACCCTTCAGGCTGATCCATATAAACATCCTCTACTAAATTACCATTGAGAAATGCATTCTTAACATCCATCAGCTACAATTTCCAGCCTTTAGTAGCATCCAATGCAATCACTATTCTTATGGTTTCCATCTTGGCAACATGGCTGAATGTTTCCTCATAGTCTAACCCATACTGCTGAGCATATCCTTTAGCAACCAGCCTGGCTTTATACCTCTCTACATTGCCATCCAACTTGCATTTAATCTTGTAGACCCATTTGCAGCCAATGGTCTTCTTTCCTTCTAGAAGTGGCATAAGATCCCATGTTCTATTTTCAGCCAAAGCATCTATCTCCTCATCCATAGATGTGCACCAATTTTTATCCACCACTGCTTCAGTAAATGTAGTAGGCTCTTTGACCTTTGTCACCTTTGTCATATAAGCAAAATGCTTCGCAGAGAAAAATCACTATAAGTCAACCTATTCACAAGGTACCTAACTCTTTGCGATCATCTAAGCTATGGTTTACTACTGAATTTCCCTCTCTCATGAGGCAGAATGTACCTAGTCTGCCTAGTGCCAGGTGTATACACAATCAGAATACCAAGCTCATTGTCTAGACTGTCAGCTGAGTCATAGCCTGAAGTCATCATGCCATGTGTCATCATACCAGATGCATCCTCAAGGACTTTTTCTTTCCCTTTTCTGTCCATCACATCATATCTCCCCCTCACTCACATAGTGGTGTTAGTGGACGGTGAGTTAGAGCTCTGTAATCTCCCTGTCCATGGAGATACCATTGTACCACTAGGGCCTATCAATGCAATACTTTGCTGAGAATCAACTGTATATACATGTGTAGAAGGCATATTTGATGGCAGTAGAGCTGGTGATGCATACCAAGAGGCCATCTCATCAAAGATGACATCTCTACTCACTAATGTATCCCGAGTATAGAGGGATCATAGCATTTGTATGCCTTCTTCTCTTGCAAATATCCAATAAAGACACACTTATGCTTTTGGATCCAACTTCTTCCTCTTCTCATCAGGTATGTGCACATAAGAAAGACAGCTAAATACTTTCATGTGTTTGACATTAGGCTTGTAGCCATATAGTTTCTCAAACGGTGTCATCTCATGAATACATACAGTGGGAGTCCTGTTCAAGATATACATGGCTGTCTTAACAGCCTTAGCCCAATAATAGAGTGGCATACTCTTCTCATTCATCATTTCCCGAGCAGCTTCCATGGATACCCTGTTCTTTCGTTTAGCTACCCCATTCTGCTGTGGAGTGTAGTTGCATGTAAGTTGCCTACGCATGCCATTTTCAGCCAAAAAACTGTCAAACTCATTTGACAGATACTCCCCACCACTGTCAGATCTCAAACAAGAGATATAGCAATCAAATTCCTTTTCAACTTGCTTCTTGAATTGTTGAAAAACAGCAAACACCTCATCCTTTGTTTTCAAGATATAAACCCAAGTATAGCGACTGCAATAATCAATAAATGTCACATAGTACCTAGAGCTTCCCATGGATGCATTATGGGATGGCCTCCACACATCAGAGTGAACTAACTACAACTGTCACGTACTATTTCTTGCATTCATGAACCTCGACTATTTACCAAATTGGCAAGCATCGCAGAGATGACCAATATCTGTATAGTGAAACTTGGGTAAACCTGCCATAAGCTATTTTTTTTCATCATTTGCAGCCGTTGAAGATTAACATATACCACTCTCTTATGCCATATTTCTAAGTCTCTAATTGTGCAAGAGCCATGGGCAAACATTACTGATTTTAGCTGTGGAAAAATGGCATCAAGAGTAAACATCCTGCCATTCCTATGACTGCGAGCAATCAATTTGCAGCCATTACCAAATTCCTCAATGAAGCATCCATGCTTGTTAAATCAGACTTGTGAATTTTGTTCAGTCATCTGACCCATAGACAATAGATTTTTAGTAATTGATGGGATATGCAATACATCATGTAAGTTCTTCTTCCTACCATCATGGATTACCAAAGGTACTTTGCCTTTATGTTCTATACTATGATGTGTGTCATCCCCTGTGCATACATAGCCATTCTTCTTAGGCACCATATTTGTAAACCAGTCACCATGAGGTGTCATGTGATTCGATGCCCCCAAATCAATGTACCAAAATGCATTCTCATGAGACTTCTTAGTAGCCCTATCTTTCATATATGTCATGGAAAACAATCTATCCCTAGATGCATCTTCTGCCTGATTGGATGATGCATAATGTCCATGCTGTTTGCCTCTTTGATTGCCCTGCTTCTTCTAGAAGTCCTTGTTGGCAATACGACCATATTTTCCACAATAGTGACAATCCTTATCCTTATTAGTATTGTTAGATGGGTGTTGTTGTTGCCAGGAGCCTCTACCTCTAGGGCTAGATCTCCCCCTGCCTCTAAAATTTCCACCTCCTCTTGCATTTGAACCCTGTTAGTTGTTATGACCATAAGATACATTTTTCTGGCCTCCTCTGCCAGAACCATAACCTCTACCATGGCTGCCACGGCCATGTTGATTCGAATAAAAGACAATGTCCTTGTTCTTGGAGCTGTTAGAACCTATAACCAAGCCAAGTTTAACTTCCTCATGAATGAGCAATGCAACTAGCTCATTGAAATCTGGCATTTCAGCCTGCACAGAGATGGAAGTATCAAATGACTTATATTCAGATCCCAAACCATTTAATGTCACTGCAACCATGTCTTCATCCTCAACCTGTGTTCCAATGGATACCAGCTGATTCACAATAGTCTTAGTTTCCGTGACATAATCATGTATAGATCTGCCTTTTCTCTCCATGTTGTTGAATTTTTGCTTTAATTGTATCTTCTTGGCACTGGTAGTTGTGCCATAGTACCTAATCAATATGTTCCATGCAATTGCTGGTGACTTGTAGTTCATGATCTGCATTACCGTAGCATCCGATATACACAAAGATAACCAGTGTAGCACCCTACAAGCTCTTTCTAACCAAGCTTAGTGCGCTCACTTTTAACAATTGCAGGATTCCTCTCTGGGATTTCAGGTTCAGCTAAAACAGCTGTCATCCACAGGGGATTCACTATTAGTAATAAGGAGACGTCACCTGCGTGCAAGAAATATATGAAAATACCCCTTATCTACCCCCTTTTTATGGTACCTTACCTTATAAAATGTACCTTCCTTCTCTTAAATAACCCCCCTCCCTTACACTCACGTGGTACCATACGGTAAACCCTAGTGGACCCCCCCGGGATATCATCGAGTCCCAATATCCTTTACCTATCAAGAAGTTCTCCATGAAAAACTTCCATATGTGAACTGATGGAGACTCCAGTGTCTCAGAGAGCTTGGATGATAAGCTTGGCATTCCTTCAGTGAGGACTCTAGGTGTGCAGAGAGCACGCGTCAATGCAAAGACTCCATTGAGTGATCCAGTGGTACGCAGGTCTAGCAGGGTGAGATACCATGTTAAAAGATTTGGTTTTGAAGGTTATGCAACTCCATTATGCTTATATGGTGAAACTAGTTGAGGATGTTGAGCCCACTTGTTTTGAGGATGCTTTTGGTCATACTCATTGGGATGCAACAATGGATGAGGAGATGGCTGCATTAGAGGCCAATAAGACTTGGGATCTAGTATCATTGGCAAAGGGAAAGAAAGCTATTGGATGTAAGTGGGTTTATAAGATTAAGCACAATGTAGATGGTTCTATTAGTAGGTACAAAGCTAGGCTGGTTGCAAAAGGCTATGCCCAGACATATGGCATAGATTATGATGAAACCTTTAGTCGAGTTGCTAGGATGGCAACTGTCAGATGTGTCATTGATTTGGCAGCAGCCAAAGGTTGGAGGTTGTAGCAAATGGATGTGAAGAATACCTTCTTGCATGGTGATTTGCAAGAAGAAGTGTATATGGATCAGCCAGCAGGTTATGAAGATTTAGAGCATCCCATGTATGTGTGCAGGTTGAAGAAGGCGCTCTATGGGCTCAAGCAAGCACCTAGAGCATTGTATGACAAGATCAGAGAGTATCTTGTCAATATTGGCTTTTATGTTTCTGATGTTGATCACTCACTTTATGTGAGAAAGGGAGATGGAGGTTTGGTCATCATAGTCATCTATGTGGATGACTTGATTATTACAGGTGATGGTGATAGTGGAATTGTTGAAGTCAAGGATTTTTTGAAGAAGAAGTTTGAGATGAAGGATTTAGGTGAGCTAAGGTACTTCCTTGGCATTGAGGTGATCAGATGTGATGATGGTATATGGTTGTCCCAAAGACAGTATGGCTTGGATATGTTGTCCAAGTATGGTATGACAGCATGCAAACCACTTTCAGTCCCATTGGAGCAGAATGTAAAGTTGAGTGCTGATGTTGGGGATGAGATAGAAGACCCTACTATGTTCAGGAGGATAGTGGGGAGTTTGATCTACATGACAATTACAAGGCCAGAGTTGAGTTACGCTGTTGGTCTTGTGAGTCAGTTTATGCAAGTACCTAGGAAGCACATTTGGATGCAGTCAGACGCATATTGAGATATGTGAAGTCCACATTAAATTATGGAATTTTCTATGAGGCAGGTACAAATGTACATGTGTTTAGATACATAGATGCAGATTGGGCTGGTAGTATGTTTGATAGAAGATCTACCAGCGGATACATGTTCTCTCTTGGTAGTGCAGTAGTTACATGGAGTAGCAAAAAGCAATCTATAGTTGCTTTGTCGAGTACAGAGGCTGAGTATAGAGGTGCTGCTGTTGCAGCATGTGAGATAGTATGGCTAAGAAGTTAATGGCTGATTTGGATGTGCACGTGGAAGGTCCAATTGTCATTTACCCTGTGTTGCATGCTAGGACAAAACATATTGAGGTACACTACCACTTTGTGAGAGAGAAGGTACTAGCAGGTGAGATTGAATTGGTGTATGTCAGCACACAGGATCAGATAACTGACATCTTCACGAAGGCATTGGGTACAGAGAAGCTTCAAAAGTTTTGAAGCTAACTTGGAGTTGCAGAGATGCAGTTGAGCTTGAGGGGGAGTGTTGAGATGACAAGCTCAACACCTGCAGACATTGATGATGGACTGCCTAGTTAGATGGGTCCACACGTCTACACTTAGAACATCTATGGTCATTATGACTCTCACATGGCCTAGTTGGTTATGCATTGTTTGACTTAGTAGGCCACTTTCCTTTATATTGTATCTTATCTATACTTTGTGTATATTGAAAAGTGTGTGGAAGAAGAAGAAGAAACCAACAAGAAAACATTTTTGGCCTCCATCTCTCTTGTTTCTTGAGTGAGCTTCTCCTTGTGCATTCTGTGTGTGTTCGGCGCATCATCTTGAGCAAGTCCCCCCACCACGTGATTCTTGACATGGACAAGCTAAGTGTCAACTACACACAACCTAAAATAGTAGAGCTGAGCTTGAAGTCTTAACATTGGATGACTTTCTGTAGCACCCTACTATATGAAAGGGATGATCCTACCTACATGACCTACCTGAGGAGGATTGGAGTTCACTTCAATAAGAAGGAGCATGGTAGGTATGAATTCCCTATGATCTACAATTTGCCTCGATCCCTGAAGAAAGCCTAATCTTCACCAAAAGGGACCTCCACCCATCCATAGCAGATTTCCTCAAAGACTTCTCCTGATGCCCTGATCCTACATTCATCACCATCTATAACTATCTCTATCTATTGCGAATATTATTAAAACAAAGATCTATTACAGAGCAAGAGAGATTGCCACCCCTCTTTTTTGATATCAGTGTTGGAATAGATAGCTGTGTAATGGTGCGCCTCATGATGAGAGCCACCCTCTTGCCAATATTTTGTATGAACCTATTAGAAGACATAAGTGATAGTAGATTCATTAGGTGCAACTACTTGTTTTTTTCATCTACACTGCTCAATGTAAGAGCTAACTTGAAGGGATATCTATAGAGCAAGGCCTTCCTATGCAAAGCCCTTAAGCTGTTATGCAACTTGGCCCCTGATCATGAATAGGATGCCTCTAAGTGAGCTCCCTTTATAGTTCCAAAAAAAAGAGGAAAAGCAAAGAAAAGAGAAGGAAAAGGCAAAGAAAAAGATAGAAAAAGAAAAGACAAGAAAAAGGCAAAGGACAAAAAGAGAAAAAAGTGGAAAGAAAAGAACATAACAATGAAATCATCCTATCTATACTTCACAAGCATTACAAGCACTACACCTAGGGACCACCCTAGCCCCTTCCCCACATCACAACTTAGGGCACATCAAGGGCAAGACGTGATTGATAGACATGTCTCCCTAAGTTAGTCACACATCACCTCCACTTACAAGAACTTGGCCCTCAAGTGTGGGACAACACCTTAGGCTTTGCCTATGACCCATCTCCCAAGTCCACCATCACTTGTATAGTGCACTGCATGGTAAGGTAGACATGAACCCCTAGGAAGTGCACTCTTTTTCCTTTTAGGAAAATTGTCCGATGGTGCAACAAATCACTACCTATGGAGGCCTTCTTTGATCAATCATCTATCTTTGCCATTAGTAAAGAATGAGAGGCACAGGTTGAGGCCTACGCTAATAGAAAGGAGAAAAAAAGAGAGTAGAGGCGGACCAAAAAGGGGATGGCCGTGCAAGGAGGGGATAAGGGCATGTATAAAAGTCAAGAAACAAATAAAGAAGCTCATTCTTGTGTGTGGCCAAACTTGCTCTCTTCTTGCTTCTTGCTCTTGCTTCCTTCTTGTACATGAGAGAGGGAGTGAGAGAGAGGGAGAGAGAGTGTGTGAGGGAATAAGGAGAAGCTCTTCAACTTCTCTTGTCTTCATCATCATTACCTTCTTCTCTTCCCCCTTCTTGCATGCATGGCTATGGAGGTTGAAGCTCAGAGCTTGAGGATGGAGCTTTCTTGAGGCTGCATCTTGAATTGTGGAGCCATCAACAGATTCATGGGAGGAGGTACTCAATTGTATTCAAAGGTAAGCTCACTACATTGGTGTGGTGAAGAGTGTGCATGGCTTTGTGAGAGGTAGCCATAGCTCTCGTCTTAAAACACTTGAAGCAATAAGTGGTATGTGGGTCTTGGTGGTCTGCTCACGAGTGCGATGACACTATATAACAACAACAACAACTAGCCTAGTGGATAGTCACTTGGTAGTTAAGTGCACTTGAGTGATGATATTGTTAGGATAGGTAACCTCCCAAGAAGTTTTTCCTACAAGTGAGAGGTGGCTTCTCCTTCTTGCAATGATGCCTTCATATCTGATCGCCAAGTATGCCAAGGTTAAGATACCAAGGTTTGTGTCTTGCTCATCACCTTAATTGCCATCTTAGTCATGAGCCTTGGAGGGATGGTGCAATGCATTGCCCATGCTCACTTGCTATGCATTTGGGGTCGTATTTTTTAAGAAGTTCATTAATTATGGAGGGATGAAATGATGTGATGTCCATGCTCTCATGTGACAAGTCCAACATCTCTTTTTCTAAAAAATTATAAAATCTTTTCCTTTTTTGGATATGGAAAGAAGTTATGTTTCAAAAATAGATCTCTTAGCCTAACATCATCGATGCCATCAACCTAAAATACTAATGCAAAATTGCCCATCCCTAAGTACTATATAAACAAGGGTAGGGGAACCTTGAAAATAGAGAACTCTTATAGAGACTCCTTCACTCTCTTTCTCACATGGTGTGGAAGCTCAAAGGATTTTCTTGAGTCTATTCCATGGCTCCCAAGAGACACATACATGTTGTGTGGCCTCCCATGAATGATGAAGGGATCATTGGTGCTAAAGTTCAACCTAAAGCTGAAGCACACCTTGAATTTGAGCTGGAATCCATCCAAATTGTAGAACCATTCATTGTATGGTGTCATATGGATTATCATCCACTTCACCAAAACTCTAGGCATGATATTCTTTGGGAAATTATAGTTATGCTTCATGACTACACTCACTAAGTCAAAAAATTTTTTTTAGGCCATAATGTACATTAAGTTTAATTTTAAGATGTAGAGGATAGAGCATCAATGACATTGGAGGATGTTTGGTATGAAATTTTTGACTTGGTGTTCTCAACAAAGACATACTCTATAATTTTGAGGTTTGAATGGGATGGAGGCACACTCAAGTACCAAAAAGTCTTTGAGAGA